>NC_060210.1:173722833-174032250 GCF_021130785.1 Homalodisca vitripennis
GTATGAGAGTTCTATAATAGTAAATAAAAAATAAAAGTATGTGATAGATATTAAAGTAAAAGTTTAGCACCACACACATATGTGTGCAAGTGGCATAAGCAATGGTACTAAAATGTTACCTGTGAGCCATTCTCAGTTACCTGAGAAAAGTATCAACAAGTACACAGATGGTCACATAATATGCAGCCTTGAAACTA
Organism: Homalodisca vitripennis; assembly: GCF_021130785.1. Classification (NCBI taxonomy): domain Eukaryota; kingdom Metazoa; phylum Arthropoda; class Insecta; order Hemiptera; family Cicadellidae; genus Homalodisca; species Homalodisca vitripennis. The sequence continues at coordinate 173,723,031 of NC_060210.1, forward strand.
CTAAAATATACTTTTCATACACCCCAGCGGATAAGTTCTGAATTAATATTACAAAATATGACTGAAAGTTGTTAAAGTATCTATCTTTAGGTGTTTAAGGCATTTACATCAAAGTCAACTCTCGCATATGTACAGCACGGTACGGGTTACATTTATCCTCAACAATTTTCATCACTTTTCATTAAACTGTTCAAAGAATTGGGATGTAACACTATAATTAAATGTCAAAATAATAAAATAATGTATGATTAATCCTAAAAGAAATGCTACTCCAAAAATACTATATAATTTGTCATAATATATAATATTATAAATAAATTACTAGAATACTAACATGCACAAGTTGTAAAACTGTATATAGAATTTACATAGCTACAGTCTAACAAAAGCACAAGGATTAAAAATCTGTACAATTAATATAAATAATACACTAATCTTGACTAATACAAAAAAAATTAACAACACTATAAACTTCATATATCTTATGCTGATTCATACAAAACTTACTTCAGATAAAGTTCTTTCTTTCCTTAAAACACTATAGTGGATTTGGACTTTTCTGATCTTGACATATCATTACACTTTTTTGTATGATTAAAACATTGTGGATTTCTGAGCTAATATAAACTATTACCTCCATCTTTCTGGGTCAGTTGGTAGAGATAGATAGCTTTTGTGATAACTGAAATATTAATATGGTTTATTTCAGAAATACGGAATTACAACTACATTTGTTGTACGTATAGTTAAGTATTATGTTTTAATTATATTTAATTAATGTAAACTATAAGTAAGCTGGTTATAAAAACTGTTCAAAAAAACAAGATGTTAATAAGATAAGTTTTGTAATAAGACTGAACTTGTTTTAGCATTCCCCCCCCCCCCCCCCCCCCCCCCCCCAGTTCTTGGTGAGTAAAATATTTTTAAGGGATTTACATGTAATCAATATATATATATTATATATATATATATATATATATATATATAAATATTATATATATATTATATAAATTGTTTGAAAATTTTGAGATATAAAAAGTTTAGAAAATATTATACAGAGTAAGACAGATCACCCGTCTACGATATATAGCGGTTGAACCGAGAAACCTTCCTTCTTCACTTTAACGAAAACCTCCACATTTCGACTACAAACAATTTGGGAGAGTAATTGTTAACACTAAAAGATACACTAAAATAGTACTGTGGAGGGGGGCAGAGGATTATTTTAGAATGATTTTCAAATGTACAGGTAGGTTGAGCCGTACTTCATTTTTAAGGTCTCTCTTTCTATTCACTGATCATTTTAATACAAAAAGTTTTAATTTGTATCGCTTCTTGTATACATGGTGGTCCAAAACATCAAAGTTATATGGTTTCATAGTTTTTTTTTTTTACTTTTACCTGGTTACAAATTTTTCTAAATCCAAATTTTTATTTAAGGTTACCAAAAATATACTCTTTCTAAAATTATGTTAAATATGTTACAGTTGTTACTTTTCAGCAAATTTAAAATTTTTAAAATTGTTCAAATTTAAGACATTTCAAACTCGTAAAACCTAAAAAATAAAAATAAAAAAGTATAACTTTCATTACATCTATCAATAGTAAAAAGTAAATTTTTTGTATTTAGTTGTTTGGGTTTATCTTGAACTCCTGTATTTGCTGTAGTTTCTTAGTGACTGAATGTAAAAATTTTTTTATAAGTTAAAGAATTGATTTGCTCATGTTTGCCAGTAGCTGGGAAACATATAACTCATGTAAGTACCATTGTTAAAACAAATATTTTCAACAAAAATCTAAAAAACAAATATAACGAGGAAGCATATAATCTTACAGCTTCGTATAATTATTACAATAAAACACAATGTTTTAATAACACAGTTGTATTCAGTTTTAGATTCTAAAAGTACAAAGTACAGATAGTATTTGATCTCAACAAAAGTATTAAAATCTTGATTGAAAACCAAAACAAATTATATATGCCAAGGTATAATCTATCTCACAGTAGTGTGTTTGATTTGCAATGACTAAAAACCATGAAATGCATTATCAATGTACAAACAACATGCAGATATGTTATGAGTAAGAAAACTGAATTAAGGTTTTTCGGAAAACATGAAACGTTTGATATAAGTGCAATCCCCGAAATCACACACATTCAACACACTGCAAGCACTGATACATTATATTTGTAATTTTCACAAGCCAATGGTAAAAAAAAATGCAAAAATGGTAATGCCACAATGTTTATGAACTCCCAAGCTGAAAGTATCTTACAGCAATAAATCATAAACAAGCACAAACAAGGGACACAACAACAATAAATAATTATATTTTCAAAACATACTTCACTCGGTTAACTTGTTTTTGGTTTGTCAGGAACAGTAACTTTACTATCCCTTATCTTCTGAAAAAAATTGGTGTTAAGTATTTGTATTAACCTGAAACAAACACAATAAACTTAACACTGTAATGATGAAAATTACTAATTCCTCATATCTTTATAAATAATCGAAGCATGTTTTTGCTTAGAACTATAAATAAAAAGAAATGTCCTGCCAGAGTTTTAAATACTAAGAAACTAGTTAATTCTAATTACACTTAAAATGTAATTGAACTTTAATGTTTTAACTAAAATGTTTGCCAACAATAAATTTTCCTAATTTTTACTAATGTTACACATTGCATTGCTTGGCTCAAAATACCACAATTCCACTGTTCTGAACTACTTATGGATGCATGTTAGTATAACTTACCTTCTGGCAATATTGGGATAATAACGTAGAACATAGCAGAGAGGCACTACTGGAAATAGCCCCATCCAAGCCTCATCCAACCGGTTGGCAATGGCCACAGCACACAACTTGGCACAACGTTCGGTCGGTCGTCATACGTTTATCCGTGGGATCCTGGTGCTGCATGAACTTCTGTACACACAACACATCCATTTTATACACCATGTCAACCAGCTAGCTGTTACTTTTTATATAAATGAAACATTTTATTTATAATAATTAAGGTATGGAACACTCTGAAAGTTACCTGGCCTGCTGTCTCTGTGAAGCTCTCACTGAGGACATTACTAAAGACAGGTCCTGGACACAGAAGAGTGATGGCTAACTGTCCCCCACCACTCTGACTTATCCTTTCATACCGCAAGCTGTCAAAGTATCCCTGCACATTTTACAAACAAGACATTATAATAAAATTTTTTAAATCACATTTTATGATAAGCAATAATACCTTTGGCACACTATAAAATATAGTTATCACACTATATATGGAATAATATGTAACACGGAAATTAAACACAAAGAAATAATCAAATGGGTTCCCAAGTAGTTACAACTTTGCCCACCAAGCATTGCTGAGATCAATGACATCAATAATTTTCAAACAATCCTGATCTACTCAAATAGGACAATTGTGTGAAGAAAATGTATACAATGAGGAATTTAAGTGATCAATACATTTATAAATACATAAAAGTAAATAAAATAAATTCATGAAACAATCACCAGTTTTTGAATAACTCATCATTTTTTTGAGTATTGTTTTGAAAAATAATCACTGGATTCACTACACTATGTTTTGACAGTGACAATCATAAAATCACGTGTATTCGTCAAAATTCATTTTAAGTTCACATTGATTACATGGGATTGAACTAAAGGTCATTTCAGGTACTATGCTTTGTTAGGTTATTTTTATGTAGGCTGATGTAACTCTAACCCCTCTGCATTAATGCCGAAGTTGGCAAGTTTATATTAAAGTAGTTTTAATATTCTATTAACCCATTGTGGTTCAAGTTATTTAATATTATTTATCATTATAATTACATTCCTGTATGTACAAATTATTATGTTGTGGTATGTTAACCAAGTGCATTGTGCATAATACCACACCACTCATAGTCTTCACTCAAATCTACCTTTAAAATTAAATAAATTTTGGTTTGAAATATACAGGGTGTACATAAAGTCCTGCACGGGTATAATATTTTCTGAACGATAACAGATAAATCAACAAGATTTGGTACATCAAAACTACACCTAAAAATCTACTTTTTGAAGGAACTATCAGTTTTCTGTAATATCATGGGGACGTCCCGCAAGGAGTCAGAAGGAAATCTTAAATAGGAGCATAGGTCAATATGCACATCGTTTTAAAGGGTTTATCTAGCAGAGTTTAATGCCGCAAACCGCACTCAAAAAGATTGATCCAATACAAAATGGCGGCTGTTCAAAGGTTTTACTTGGTTACATTTTATTAGTAGCCATAACCCCAGTAAAGCAAAACTGCAACCAAACGAATACTGCAGCTAACTACTACATTATGCTTGTCAGTTGTACAGAAGTGAATTATGACGTTAGTTATCCTCAAGGGTTACAAATTTGGTCCTAATATATTGATAACGGGGAAAACCTGATAACAGTAACAATTAGAAATCTCTTATCTTTGGGTCGCAGTTAGGACTTTCCTATTAACCAGTCTATTCATAGTAGGCTATTCTAGTTTTCTTGTTTTAGTAGTGCTGTCCATCCTTTCTATCAGTGCGCTTTAGTACAAAAGAGTTTGTCGTATTGCTTGTAGTTCTTCAACTACACTATGTCGCTTGACGAACGTGAACGTATAACACTTCTTATGATGGTTTTTTTGGGGAAATAACAGACGATCACACGAGGAAGCATGCCATTTATTTAATGACTACGAGGCAGCCAATTTCTAGAACAACTGTAGGGAGAACTGTTCAGAGCTTTATGGAAACAGGAAGTGTTTCCGATCGTCATAGGTCAGGAAGGCCCGCTACTGCGACAACCGAAGACAACTGTTTAGATGTATTGCAGTCATTTGTTGAGAATCTGCAAGAGTCCCTACGCTCAGCGGCACAAACTCATGACATCTCTGTTACGTCTGTTAAAAAACTGAAAGGGTCTAATTTTAAGCCTTATAAAGTTCATTTGGTGCACGAACTCAACGAAGGTGATTTTGATCGAGGTATAGAATTTTGTGAAACTATGATGGCCAAAATAGATCGCAACGAAATTGATCTAATCAATATTGTGTTTTCGGACGAGTGTTCATTTATGCTGAATGGAAGCGTAAACAGGCACAATTGCCGTTACTGGAGTAGCGAAAATCCTCACTGGATACGGGAGGCACATACGTAGTATCCACTAAAGGTGAATGTCTGGCTTGGTGTGATAGGTAACCAGTTGTTGGGTCCTTTCTTTATTGAAGGAAATTTAAATGCAATATCATACCAACGTTTGCTGGAAAATGAAATTACACCAGCACTTTGATACAAGTTTGGAGAACATTTCCAGAATATCTGGTTTCAACAGGACGGAGCACCCCCACACTACGGCATCGACGTAAGAGCCTATTTAACCACTGTTTTTTGGCACAGGTGGATCGGAAGGCGGGGGACTGTAGAATGGCCAGCACGTTCACCAGATCTGTCTCCATTAGACTATTTTGTTTGGGGTTTCCTTAAGGACAACGTCTACAAAACTAAGCCTCAAAATCTAAATCAACTGAGACAAAGAATACTTCAAGAATGTCAGACGATTCCTCAATTTGATCTGCAAAATTCTGTTAATAGTTTTTATGTGCGTCTTTCCAACTGTCAAATAACCGGAGGTGAACAATTCGAACATTTACTCTGAAAACATTTGGTAAGTAAACATATTTTTTAAATAAAACATTTGAACAGCCGCCATTTCGTACTGGATCAATCTTTTTGAGTGCCCTAACTGCGACCCAAAGATAAGAGATTTCTAATTGTTACTGTTATCAGGGTTTTCCCGTTATCAATATATTAGGACCAAATTTGTAACCCTTGAGGATAACCAACGTCATAATTCACTTCTGTACAACTGACAAGCATAATGTATTAGTTAGCTGCAGTATTCGTTTGGTTGCAGTTTTGTTTTACTGGGGTTATGGCTACTAATAAAATGTAACCAAGTAAAACCTTTGAACAGCCGCCATTTTGTACTGGATCAATCTTTTTGAGTGCGGTTTGCGGCATTAAACTCTGTTAGATGAGCCCTTTAAAATGATGTGCATATTGACCTATGCTCCTATTTAAGATTTCCTTCTGACTCCTTGCGGGACGTCCCCATGATATTACAGAAAACTGATAGTTCCTTCAAAAAGTAGATTTTTAGGTGTAGTATTGATGTACCAAATCTTGTTGATTTATCTGTTATCGTTCAGAAAATATTATACCCGTGCAGGACTTTATGTACACCCTGTATAATGTGCTTCATTATACTATAAAAGAATATCAAACATCAATAAGAAAGTGAAGAATGTACACTATGAAACCCTGATGTATGACCCAGCTCCTGTGTGACGATATCTTGTCAATGAATGGTTGATTTTGATTAAACGTAATGGTACAAATAATCATTAATTAATTTTTTTCCCAAGATGTATATTATATACTGTCCCTAACACTTTGACAAATAATTTATCATCGTATTGCATCTAGAAATACATGCTAATCTCATTTGTTCAGTTTCCAAAATAAAATGTGAGCCACTAACCATAATTGCATGTTTGGTAGCCGTGTAGGAACCGGAGTAGGGAGCCCCGACAACCCCAGCTAGACTGGACATGGTGACTAGGTGACCTCCACCTTTCTCATTGAAGTAGCGCACAGCTAGTCGAGCCAGAGACACTACACTGAACACATTCAGCTTGAATATCTCCTTGTCAACAGCAATGTCAATGTCCTCCCAGAGAGCACGCTGTGATCGTCCTGCATTGTTTACCAGGATGTCCAGCTGCAATAAAACATTTTATACTCCTGTAACCCTCTGGACAACTGTACTAACAACAATTTAACGCTTCATCTTCAGATTTTCACCAACTGTGTTCTCCTTATCAACCAACCAGAAAGGCTCTATCTATATTCAGACAATAAATAATTGATTTTAAGAATGCCTTTTTATGTTGTATACATGCATGTGTATATAATTTTTGGAACTACTCTAATAAAATTAAAATTTGTAAATTATTGCAAATCATATTCATTTAGATTTCTAAGTTGCACTTATATATATATATATCAGGTAGAACATTACTCCACGATATGAAGGTTTCTTCACAAATAGGCTGAGATGATGTTGATATAGGAGGAAGTTGCTCCTGTGTCTGGTATTGTAGGTATGATTATCATCACTCCTTGCTTACCCTGTTTTTTATTGTAAAGAGAATTGCCCTCTTGAACCTGGACTCCTACAACAGTCAGAATTCTCAATTCCTTGAAGGCCCCTATCATGTGTGTCTTAGTCCTTTTATAGCTTCTCTTTGTGTAACGAGATTTGAGATTGTCATCCCTCCCCAGTCTATTAAGCTTATATCTCAAGTGGTACTCAATCAAAGAGTAGCATGCTGCCATGAGTACTTCTCTGTGGTGATAATTTGTGTCATTTATTTTTTTAATACATAAAGGCTCCTGTTGAGTTTACAACAAACTTGATTAATATGATGTTCCTAAGTTAGTCTTATGTATTTTCCTGACTCTGTTGTAGTTACTTCTGGGCACTGTGTGACTTCTGGCTGTTCCTGAAACTGAAATTCCCACTCAGAGGAACCATATTTCAAACAATTAGAGGTTAAATTGAATGTAATGGTGGACTTAATACTGATCTCAAAGACAGACTTTGCATACAACTTCTTTTTCAGAATTGTTGGAAGAATTGTTTGTACAAGAGTGCACCATGTCCAATGGAAAGAACTTTAAAGAAGACTAAAGTTCGATTGTGATAGGTATGCTATACCAAAATATCGGATACTTTCCGAACAGATCTTGCATGTTTATACTGCAGAAATAACACCAAGTAAAAATAATTTATAATAAGCATAAATATTTATATATTTTTTCAATTAACACGTTCGCTACCAGGCGGCGCATATTTGCGCCGCTCGGGTCACCGTAACAGACCAACGTTACAACATGTGGTTGTTCTACACAGACAGAGAATAATTGGTGTGAGACTAACCACAGACCAAGGATAAAATATTGTTGAATTGAGCTATAATTCAACAAAATAACCTAAAATGTACGTCTGTACTGTTCTTATTTGATATATTGCTGATTTGCGTAATTTTTACGGCGGCGCATATGTGGGACGTGCGGTCTACAGCATCAAAATTTTAACATAGACCAAGTGTCCCGTATATGAGCCACTATTTAGTTGCTCAGTTACTGTAGGTTTTAGGGTAAGTTTCAATCAAACATGCATATCTTATTATGAGAGTATTTTAATTCATGGTACAAAAGCTCAAACAACAGAGTCATAAATACAAGTTCATTTAATGTATTATTATACATATCTTATTAGGCTATAGGCCTTCAAGAATTTTAATTTTAGAAATTAAAAAAGTAGAATATAAGAAAATAAAGTTGAAATAAAGTTAATTTTATTTCATGGTACAAAAACACAAATGGGATTCTTTTTACTCTACAAGACATAATACACGACTGTTAACCCATATGTCATAACTATTTTACAAAATAAGTGAACATTTATATAAGTTATTAAATTTACACTTATATTCAGAATGTTCCACTTTACATTATATTTAAGTGCTCACATATTCATAGTCTAATTATTGTGCCACTGGTTATAACAAGTTGGCATGCATAGGCAAACTGTTTGTTATTTGAGTCTCTGCAGACAGAGCAAGTATAAAATGTTTGCTTCCTCTTCTGGTTTCTCTCTCTGCAAACATGGCATCTCAGACGCTTTTCGAGCTTCACGGGAGTATGGGCAGACTGTGAAGAGTGGCTGGAGCGAGGATTCCTGGCATGGGCTCTATCTGAATGTAATTTCTTATTACGATGTCCCTGAACTTCAGGTATGTTGTTTTGGTGGCAAGCCTTGAGAAAATGTAGACACCGTTCCACAGGGAGACGTCTAGCAGGTGGAAAAAAATTTTGACATACCATCGCAGAGATTTTCTGGGAGTGGAATAATACGAGACTATTTGGTCACTGCGATCGATCCCACTCATGCCTTTATTGTAACGTACAACCATGCTAGGCTTCATTGTTTGTTCCCCTCTTTTGTTTGTTACCAACTCCATCTCAGGGCCATTCGATGTTGAAATAGTTAACACATTTCTTTTGTCACGCCACTTCATAATAATAATAATAATAATAATATAATAATAATAATAATAATAATAATAATAATAATATTCCTTTATTGCATAAAAACAATTTACAACAATTGCATTGCAAGCGTCAGTAATGGTACAAAAAATACATCAGTTATTTGATGATTTGTCAACTAAAATTATTATTTAATGAAAGGCAATAATCAGAACCAGGGATTTTTCTCGTTGCTCTTAATTTTCAAAATTTTCATCCCAGCGGCCCATCATGAACTCATCAACAGAATAAAATGCCTTTGATACCAGGAGGTGTTTTAGACGAGCTTTGAATTTTTTTGGATCATCGAGTTGTTTGATAACTTCAGGGAGCCTATTGATTATTCTGACACCAACTTGTGACGGCAAGTGTTCAAAAGCAATTGTTCTGTGTTGTTCGGTTCTAAAGTTGTCCCTGCCTCTAGTCTCGTACTGATGGACATCCCTACCCTGCAGCAACTCACATTTGAGTCTACAGTACAGGGCGACATCGAGAATATAGAGGCAGGGTAAAGTCAGCAATCCAAGCTCCCTAAAGGAATCTTTACACGACTCTCTGGGGTTCAATTTTGAAAGAATTCTGACAGCTTTCTTTTGAGTTCTAAATACTCTTTCGAATTTGTACTTAGAACAGCTGCCCCACAGTCTCAAGCCGTAAGTCAAATGTGGATGTATCAGGCCAAAATATGCCGTTTTCAATACATCCAAAGAACAAAATTTTGCAAGATTGCGCAGGACAAAAATGCCCGAGGCAACCTTGGAGCAAACCTTTTCAATGTGATCGTCCCATGTCAGTCCTCGGTCAAGGTGCATTCCAAGGAACTTAATGGATTCAGCTTCATCAAGAAGAACATCGTCCACCATCACTGCAGGCCGTAGTTCTTGGTCTTGTTGCTGCCGGAGGCAAAAATTCATGACGTTTGATTTCGAGCCGTTTGTTTTCAGATTGAGTTTTCAGAAATGCTCGATGCATGAGTTCAACTCAATAAATGCCTTCACTTCGAGATCGTGTTTTGATTTTGATCTGATGCAGAGAGTCGTGTCGTCAGCGTATTGAGTCACCTTTCCATTCTGGATTGATGACGTCAACCTATTGACGTAAATTATGAAAAGGACTGGCTCTAATATTGATCCCTGAGGGACACCATAGGGCATTTTCACTTTGCTTGACATGGCATTCGAGACTATAACATCTATAACATTCATAACTGTAACATCTCCCTTTTGGCGACTGATAGACTCCCCTTTTCTCAACTTTGTTTGGACCACAACCTCCGGATTACCAGCTCTAGTTGACCTCAAAGTACCACTCATGTTGGTCTTGTTGTTCATGAGATACTCCGCTAACTCGACGCTATTGTAAAAGCTGTCAAGAAAAAGTATGTGGCCTTTGCCAATGTGGTCCTTTATTAACTTTTTGACCACTTCAAAGGAGTGGCCTTTATCTGTGTCCATCAGAGTTCCCTTTCCTTGATAAATTACAATATTTATAATGCATCCTTCTGATGTAGTCAGCTCGTAAAGTTTTATCCCATATTTTGTTGCTTTATTTTTTATATACTGCCGAAACGACAGTCTTCCTCTAAAGAGGACCATAGCTTCATCCAATGAAAGCGACTTGGCTGTAAACTCTAGCACAGTTTGCTAAGATATGGTTTACTACGTTTTCAATTTTATGCATTCTGTTGTTTGTGTTGTCGGTGTCTGGATCATAAAACCGTAAGCATCTTAAAATGCACTGAAAACGGTTACGGTTACGGGAACGTCCGCCCAAAAGTAGGATGTTCGTATAGGCTATCTTTGGACCAATAGTGCTTTATTGATGGTAAGTTTATATTACCCATCAACATGCACAAACCCAAAAACTTTTTAAGTTCTTCTATATTGACATCCTCCCAAACGTTCAATGATGCATGTTTAGGAAGAGGATTTCCTCGAATGATTGATGCTCTCTTATTTGTCCAAGTGACTATTTTTTCTAGGAGAACTTTGTCAAAAATAGCACCAAAAACTTCAACGGGATCTGTTGTTTGTAAGTGTATATCTTCTTTACCTGTAAACTCGTGAACTAGTGGAACATTGTTTGTGTTTGTCCAACAAGCAACTGAACTAACGTAGGCATTGTGAACTTCATTTGTTACGAACTGCACGTTAGAGTCATCTGCCAAACTATTTTGAGACTGTTCAGTTTCATCAGTGACAATGTTGGAGTTATTTACAATTCCATTAGCCTCAATGTAAAACAATTCATTTTGTTCTACTACACTACTATCATCACTACTATTAGAGCTCGGAACGTACTCACTCTGTCCATCCGAAGAAAACAAAGAACTTGAGTCAGATTCACAGTCACTATTACTCAGCTCACGATCTATTTCACTGTCAGTACACACAAGCTTACGTTTCTTATTTCGTTCCATTTTGTTCTACAATAGTTTCTAAACACTAACAAAACATAATCTCAACCGTAGTTCAGAAGAAAGAAGCCCGTGGTGTGAGGTTTACAACAAGAACAGTGTAGGCGGCAATGAACAAGTTTACCAACTGTGTGCGACGTAATTTTTAAGATATCCAGAGACCAAGCGTCCCACATGTGAGTCAGACATCCCCGTAGACCAATACAAAAGTATCAAGCCTCTAAAATAGACCAGTGATTTTTCATGGCAATAATAATGGCATGCAAACAGCGGCGCAAATATGGGACGTCAGTCTATTTGAGGTGCCTCGAGTGGCGCATATTTGGGACGCCGGTGCACGGGAAGAAACCGTGCGGCTCATATTTGAGCCGGTTGGTCTGTGGGTATACGACTTTTCTTAACATGGTGGTAGCGAACGTGTTAAAGTTATTTTTAATTTATAAAAGATAAAAATTGGGAACATTTTTACTCTGGATATACTAAATGACAAAACTTTTGATAAAAGTAGGGCCTACATCATCAGAATACTCATGAAGAAGCTGTACTTTGCCTTGTATTAAACAAAAAGTAAGACATTTTTTTTCTTGAAAAATCTCAAAACTATGGTAGACTCTTTGAATACAAAGAGTGCTATCTGGAGTACAAACATGATTTTAAATTTTAGAAAAACAAACTTAGTTTCTAATATGCTATCATCATATTCAATGCAATTTTACAGAAAACCCGTTTATTCAGCAGAGTTACTGCTTATAACTTTTTAACCTGAAGATAAGCTGATTATAATTCGTTCTTAATTTGACCTTGAACATGACAGTTACCTTTACAGAATTCTAAATTTTATTGAGGCCTATATCTATAAACAATTGTAAACAAATATACACATTACCTGTCCATAATGAGCAATAACTTGTTGAAAGTACTGTTCATGTTTCTGAATCTCCAAGACATCCATAGGGAGTATGAGCACATCCGTGGCTGGTAAACCAGCAGCTATGAAAATATTAACATTTTAAATCTTTGTACATATTGTATGTTACATTTAAATTTTCTGTATGAATATAAGAAAACATTTACTAAACACTGGTAATGAGATTAACATACAAAATTTGTAATTTCAAATCCAACAAACATAAATTTATAAGTAAGTACAAATGTTATGTGTACGAATTTATTTATTTATTTTACAATTCCATAAAGAACTAAGACTAAACAAATTTTTTTAACGACTGAGTATGTTAACTCCCCTAAATCTGACCTTGCAACACTAAGAAATTCCCACTACTGTCCCTTGTCAAAGCTGTTCCATCATAACTATTTCACCATCTGTACTGTTATTATCTCCTGTGATTATGTAGTTCACAAATACCCCAATAAATCATTCACTTTGCTTACATGTATAAAGTATCCACTCTACATCAGCTGTTTATATTTTATTTGTATTTTAATATAATGATATCAGGCAGAAAAGTCTATTTATGTCAGCAAATGCAGTGTAATTTAAGCCTCATTTTACAATACGAAATGAAAAAATTCAACAGATGATTTATATTCAGTTAGAATTAGAAGACTAGAAACCTATCATCTTATGAAATGTGAAAGAAAATTAGGACTGACATTCAGAGTTTTATTAAAAAAAAAAAACATAGTTACATAAATTAACAAAAAGTTTATTTATGTGCTCTAGAATCAAATATACAAATAACTACATTAAAAGAGTTAACAATACACTGCAGGTGCCCTAAACTATCTGCAAAAATATATTTGAATAACAAGATGCTGTTCTCTATAAACAATACATTTTTAATAGATAAAAAAAAACCGTCATCAATAAGGTATTGAACCCTAGAGCTATTGGTTGGTACCATTAGTACTGACTCCATTCCTTATAAAATGCCATCACACAGTATAGTACTAACTCACGTTTATTACCATTTATTTGAACATAGGTCGAAATTTTCACATGAAATTTTGTTTAGTAACTCTTACTGTAGATACATACTTTACAGCCTACTTGATGAAAGTTTTTTTTCCGCTGTCTATAACATGTGTTTTGTATTTATGAGTCCCATATTTGATCAGCTGTGTGACACTACATAGTCTGACAAGCGGTCAATTGTTGCTAAGTAACACATAATAAACAACATGACAAATAATTTTTCATTTGTATAAAAGAGTAGTATGCTTTTAATGTATTACTAAACCCAATAGTACACAACATTTACTACTTTTTGGTTATATTTTTGGATTTTTATTTTCAGATTTTTCATATCGTTGAGACAACCAAAAACTAAAAAAAAAAAAAAAAAAAAAAAAAAAATCGCTTGAGTAAAAAGCAAACTTTTTTGTTACGAGATAAACAACATTAGAATAAGCTGAAAACCCCATATTTAAACCTATTTTAATATTAAATATCTTATATCTGTAATGAATATTTGAAAATATCAGAGAAAATTCCCTGCTGTTTTAGAACAAATGACCAAAAGTTCCAGGGTTAAATTTTAAAATGTGAAATTCATCTCTGGTTTAGTATAAATAACAAAGTTAAAAAACTTGTATCACTATCTGAAAAGATATTTTGTCTGTCATTAGAAAACATACAAATCGGATTACAAAGTCATGAATAAAGAGCTTTCATACTTGTTATACTTACCTATACATTTCTGCTTAACCTTGCTTAAGTTTCCAGCATTCCTTGCAGAAATGACCAATTTGGCACCATTTGCTGCCAGTACCTCGGCCAAACTTGCTCCAATACCACTTGATGCTCCAGTTATCCATATCACTTTCCCTCGTAAAACTCCTGCACACCAATTATTAAATCAGTCCTGATATTAACAACCTCAGGTAATATTCAAAGAAACTTAAACTGTACAAATATTCAGGATACTTAATCATTTTCGACCTCTCAGAACTCAGTCTAGGGGTCACTGTGTTTTATTACTAGCGGTTTCTTACAATCTATATAAAGTAATAATAAAGTATCCCAAGTATACAACTATTTTACAACTAGGAAACTAATACTCGACTATTTATTGAGTGAGTAATAATTATTAATATTATTTAGTCCCAGATAACAGCAACAACTGAAGTGTCCTATTAACCTCTCAGTTGCCAATACACACTTAATATATTTGTGAATATTGAGTATAAATGCATGTTCATAACTCTTACTGATGTATATAATCAATAAATACTATCTTAAGGCACCAGTTAAGGTACAGGAACTCACAAGTTCTTATTTTACAACATTTAATGGTCTTCAGAAAACTTTCACTGGTGGATAGGCAGAAATAAAACATATCAACATAATTGGTGTAAAAGGGTGAACTGAAGTTCAAAAATAAACAGAATAATCAAAAATACACAAATACAGCAAGTTATGATTTAAAATAACCAATATTTGAACTAAAAATTTATTATACCAGGTAGTCAGTTAGTATTTGTTTCATAATAATTCCTGTCAAATAGTTTTTCTTTTTTATATCATGTTTTAATTATGAAACGGCTGAATTATCTTTTTTATGGACTAAAATTAATTTACAGGAACTTCAAAAACTTGAAGATTATTTTAAATTTAACTAATCAAAATGTTATATCAAATTATTTTATTAAATCCGTTGTTTAAAAAATAGAGTGGAGGTAGTGGTTTTAATTTAGTTTTTTTACAAACTGAAAATTTAAAACAAACAAAAGAAAAATACAATTATAATAACCCTTTCAGATACATGATAAGATTATGCTGTTCAGATGATTATTTCCAACAAAATCATTTTGGAGCAGTGGTGTATCTAACATTTGAGTTGAAGGGCCAAAATCGTCATCAGATTTAAGGGGGGGGGGAGGTGGTAGATAGAGCCCATATTTCAATAATATTGTTTTAAAATAGGGTTTGAAATGTGGACCTAAACTTGGAGAGGATTTGATTACCCAAAGACTGTACTAAATGTAACAGCTTCTTCTACCATTACATGTCCTTATATACTACTTAAATTCCATGAGGCTATAGTCTTATATACTGTGTATTGATGGATAATGTGAACTAACAAACATATTTACTTTCCTTAATCTTATATGAGTGAGCAGTAGTAGCTGTAATGAAGATTCTAATCTTAAAACATGTAAGGTATATTAAATAAGTATCAAGTATAAATAAATAATGCAAGATTTAATTCATGTTTATTTAATTTTACAGATTTCTATATTTGTAAACAAGTTTACAATAAAAAGGGAGGTTCTAAATGAATATTCCATACTAGGATGTAAAAGACTAAGTTATGACAACCCTAATTTAGCTCCTAAGAAGCAAGATTTTATACACAAGACAGTCCACCACATCACTGAATCGATTGGAGTATCATTTACTCTTAGGACTGGTTGACAGTAACTTATACAAATTTATCGTTCTTAAATCAACATAGCCTTTATTATTTTAGTTCACACTGAAAATTCATGAAATATACCCATTTATTTAATCATATGAGACTAGTGTACGTAAAATTGATGTGTACACCCGTATTTTTCCTTCACCCTGCTCTCCCCCTCTGTAGGCCTGGTCTCCTCCAACATTGCTTCTGTTGTTTAGTTGGCAGTGAGACGGAATAGTGTGGTATAGTATGTGCTTGCTTACGGTACAGTTATTTAACCTGTTCTCTGCACAACATGTAAACCTTAGGTAGATCTAGTAGTGGCTGTAAATATCACAATTCGTCATTTCGGCGTGGCTGTAGTAGTAATGACTGTATACAATACGTGATTTATAACAGTTACAGAACTGTGTACATAATTGACTAAATATTAATTTTACGTTAAAAACTTTGAAGGTGAGCGAGAAAAGGTCACTGTTGGATGAAGATATAATATGTACACTGGGATGATGAAAGTGATACAAATGTCTGAGAATTTGATGATATAAGTTCTGATAAATATGATAATGATACTGACTCCGAATAGATTCCAGAATTTTCGAAAATAGATCAGGGTTTCGTGAAATAACTGTTCCAATCAGAGGCATTGAGCTTCATAAAGACAAGGAAGAGTAGTGAAGCAAGTAACACAACAAAGACGGCCACTAATGATTAAGATAAAAAAAAGGATCTAAAATCTCAGGACATTGTGATTGTACCAGATGTTGACACCATTGGTGGTAACGATGGATTGGTGTGGCATACCAAGTCTGATAACGTAGTATGATAGGAAGGGTTGATTCAATTGAATTTTGAGTTTAGGAATGAAGGTGAACTGGAGCTAAACTCAAAATTCAACTAAGTCTGAGTTGAGCATGGGAAAAACCCCTTCCAAAAACATAACCCATATACGCTTATTCTAGGGCTTCTGCTCGAAATGCTTCTACTCCAATTAAATATTTTCAGCTCTTCTTTTCGGGCTCAAAAATGGATTATTTACAGAAACTCTGGTGATGGATCACTAAAGGACTTGGATCATCATGAACTGAATGTGATTGATTGATATTTGGCATATTGACAGATAACAATTTCTCAACAAAATTGTTGTTTAATACCATATATTCAGGTGAAAAATACCATGCAACTATAGTTACTTTTTTCTAGATATTCTCTGCTTTGATGACCAAAATACAAGAGATTAACTGAAAAAGACACTAAATTAGCACTTGTATCAGAAGTGTGGGATATTTTAGTAGAAAATATAAAGAAACACTACAAAGCCAAGTCATATGTAACAATTGATGAACTAGTGGTGGGTTTTAGGCATAAATTACCCCTTCGTTATGTTACATTCCCAACAAGTGAAACAAGTATGGGATAAATACTGTCATGATATGTAACAATAGCTCAAAGTACATGTTAAACGCTATCCCACACATAGGGAAAGGTACAGTTTCTAAACTTGTTGCTGACATTTTTGTTCAGTGATTAATGGGGACAATTGCTGGGAGTAAACATAATGTAACCACTGACAATTAGTTTAACCACTGACATTGTGCCTTTGGTTCAGTAAGCTACTTCCTGAAAGAGTGACATCATTCAACAGTGAGCACATTAAAAAATCAGAAGGAAACAGATGACTTCAAAGATGTCTACTACAAGGATCTCCAAGTGGATAGTTTTAGGTTTTTATGTTATGAAGATGTAACTGCTGCATCTTAAAAAGCACTACAATGTTTTAGATAAAATCTCTAAGCACAGTGGAGCAATCAAGTTTTCTACACCTAACGTAGCTATGGCGAGAAGTGTTAATTCATTGCCAACTTGAAACAACTTTGCTTCATATGACTAAATGT
This sequence comes from Homalodisca vitripennis, assembly GCF_021130785.1. Taxonomy (NCBI): domain Eukaryota; kingdom Metazoa; phylum Arthropoda; class Insecta; order Hemiptera; family Cicadellidae; genus Homalodisca; species Homalodisca vitripennis. The sequence continues at coordinate 173,740,875 of NC_060210.1, forward strand.
GCCCTAACCAGTAGCCAAAACATCCACTTGTATGATACATATGGCATAGCAAACTATTGAACTGGGAGACACAGAAAGATGGTTTAAGGTACGCCTACCCTCGCAAGTGGGTGTTAATTTCCTCAACAGACTGCCCAATTTAATTGAAGATGCTCCAACGCCTAAGGTGTTAAAGACTCGCCTCAAATGCTTCTTGGTGTCTCAAGCATTCTATAATGCAAGTGAGTTTTTGGCATTTGATTGGAAGGCAACCTAATTAGAAGACTGACTACACTGTACTAAGTGGGTTGCATTGGCAATGAATAAAAGAGGCGTGATTGTATGATTCATGTGGATTTTCACTGCCCCAAATCCAACAGTTAAGTTTGTTAACCTTGCCACTTAAGTGAACAATTGACTCGTCAGAAAATTTGTTGCCTAAGATGTTCATTATTAATCAGTTCATTCTTTATTCATCAAAGCATAAATGGTGTCAAACTTAGTCTAATGTATACAATTTATGTGTATAAAATAGCAGCAACTTAAATACTTTAATTAAAACATTAATAAACCAAACCATTAACACATCACTTTATCAGATAAAAATTTTTTCTAATGAATAAATATAAATAGGTTTTCCAATTAGAAATATTTTAATTTTCTTTTTGAATATGTTTTGGTTTTCTATATTTTTAAACTCATATGGAAAATTATTAAAAAACTTAATTCCTGCATAGCTAGGTTTCTTGGCATACAAGTGCTAGTCTATGACTATCATAAGCTGGTTGCTGACTGTTTCTTGTGTAATAACTGTGGGAACTTTCCATTTTGGGTAGTTGGTCCAAATTACCATTAATATGAATTATCAACTGACAAATATACAATCCGTAAACAGTGGCAAATCCCAATGACCGGAAATATTCTTTTACAGAATCCGAAAACCTAATTTTAAAATTATTCTATTAGTCTTTTTTTGTAAAATTAGAATTTGATTTAAGTTACTGTTCAATGTTGTACCACATAGGAATAGACCAAATAATGTATGAGATTCTAAATAGACAAAATACATTTGCTTTAATGTTTTTAAACTGTTTAATTGTTACATTATTCTTAATGCATACAGTCCAGAGGATATTTAAAAAAGAAATTTATTGATATGTTCATTCCAATTTAAATGCTTATCAATTGATAAACCCAGAAAATTATAATTGTATCTACTTGATCGAGTTTCCTGATATTTTAAAATTTAAATCATCTGCATAAAGGCTAATTTTGTTGGGGTTTCTAAACCTGATGGCAAACCTGTAAAATAAACTAAAAATAATAATGATGATTAAATTAGGTATTGCCTTACAGTAAAATGGTGTAAACCGTATAAATAGATAAATAAATAATGCTATTGATTTTTGTTGCACCATAATTAGCACAACCAAAACCTTATTAGAACATAATTACATGGTTAGGCTAGTTCAGGAGTTTGAATAGAGCAAGTTAGTAACAAATATATTTATTTAAACCTGCACTTTTTCATAATTCCACACATAGGTCCACTAAAACTAGGGTCGGTAAAGAAAACCTTTTGAGGCCACTTCACGCACAATATTTGTCGTTTTTACAAAAAAAATGCTTACAAATTTTAAAATAACCAGAAAAAATTCAATTTTGAGAAGGCCAAACACTTTTTAAAAGACACTAATAGTAGAATAGGATAACAGTAATACCTCCGGCCATCAGCATAGGCTGAGGCAGCTTGATGCTGTACCTGCACTGATGAAGACAAACGAAAAACATCTATCGAGATAGTGCAGATTAAAAAGGATACAATTCCAAAAGAGTGAACACTAATGCTTGAGTGCTACCAGTATTACAAACTCACCTAACTATATTATTACACATATCAGAGTAATAGCCGATACTATATTAATGCACAAACAATTTAAATTCGCAATAAGAAGTTAAAGAAAAGGAAAACATCTTTTCTGTTCATTCTGACGCAATGAGCTACCATACAATAACAAACCAAAACGACAAACAAAATTACGTTGTAGGTATTTCATATTATGTTATAGTTCAGCTATATTTTTGTATATAAAAGAGTAATAATTTAATGACAAGTTAAAAATTATCTATATCTATCTAACTACGTATATATATATATATATATATATATATATATATATATTATAATGTAACAAACAAAGTGACGGTGTAAGATTTGCTTCTAAATATTTTGAACGATAAGCCTACTTGACAGCTAGTAACACAAATAATGTTAAATCATAATAATAATATACAATAATAATGAATACTTGACCATGACACAAACATCACACTGAATATTTTTTTATTTGATAGTTTGGGTATTTCTAATTGATAATTTGGTTTACTGATTCAATTGCCATGGTGGCTGCATGTTATACTGCAGCTGGGATAATCTCATTCAACCCTTGGCGATCGGGAACCCTTTAATGCGGTCAAAAGTTCTCACTCTTCTTCTTCTATGGGGCAGCCTGTTGCCATGCACTTAAGCCTCAAGGGCCTTTTGCACACGCCGGAAGCACACCATGAGACCAAACAGTCTAGGGTTTCAGCAGTTCTACAAATCGCTGAAAACAACCGATCAGGTCCCCCTGGGGAAATTCACCATCCTTGTCCAAACTACCAAATATGGCGTACTGCTCCCTTACTATTGCAGGGCACTCAAAGAGCAGGTGTTCAGCAGTTTCCTCCTGCTTGTCTCACTCAGTTCTGTTAGTCTCAGATGGTTATCCTCTCAGCACGCCAGACCACGCACAGTGGCCAGCTGCATTCTGCATCACTACTCAGCGCTTGCGTAAACAGGCACTTCACTTTCCTTCGATTTAAATGGCAGTATTTCACCTTCGACTCTTTAAATGTCTGAGATTTAAATTAAATTCTCAAATAATGTACATAGTTTATTAGCTTTAAAACTTAAACTTTATCAATTGTTTACTTATTATTTCCTTTGAAATGAATCAAGTAACATCTAATTAAAAATTATAGGTTGATGTGTTTTAAAAGTACACAAAAACCAGTCTCAAGTGGATCTCTATTATCAACAGACTCATTTCTATATTTTGAGCTTCGTCTCCATCACAAATGCACTAGTAATTAATTGATAGGGTATACTATAGCACCTATAATGACACTGACATTGATAAAAAAAGTTCTGAACGATGTTTACTATAGTAGTGTATATGCTGCAAACAGAGAAATATTAATGAAGTTACTTATTTGGCTAAGAGATTGCAGCACTTTCCAGCCACAACTGGATAAAACAGCGAGGGCCACTAGGTGTGGCCCGCCAAGCTGAGGGACAGGACGTGGTCATAAATCAATGACCTGACGCATAGAGCAGCCATGACTACCCTTACAGCCAGATAATCTAAGAGGACAGTCATAGTTTAATGCGGATTGCAAGGGTTTAAATAATAACTAAACCATAACAAACAAACATGCTGACATGCTAAAACAAAGAAAAACACAGTTTATCATCTTTCAACACTATTTTGGTTAGTTTACTAAAGTTAACTGTAATTTTTATTTAGATTGTCACTTTTCAAATATTATGTTTACCATTTGAAAATTTGTTTACGTTGAGACAAATGTTTAAAGTTAAATGTTCAAATTAATTAATTAGAAGAGTGTTGTCACTTCTTGAGTGAATGTTGACAACTCGGTCCCCTAGATAGACTAATTTGAGACATAAACTAATATTAAAATGTTTAATAATTTTTATTCAATATAGTTTGTGACCAACTAAAAATTCTTTCAGGAAATTAAAGGGGTTGACTTTAATAAATGGCCTACACACATTATTCAGTCATTTTTATCAAATGGTTCGACATTTTTATCTGAAGGGATAATTTGATATTACAATTTATTTAACTTAGCATATGATTAAAACTTATTAATTATAGTAATTTTAGGGAAGACTAATAAGCGGCCTACACTCGTTATTGGATTGTTATTATTGAACGGTTCGATATATTATCCAACTTTCATATGTAAAATTTACACACAATAAAAGTTATAATAAATTACCGTAACAAGAAGAATCTCGTACATTACATTAAAAAAAATACAAATTTAACAATAACAATACAAAACAACTAAACCAACTATGGCCTAGACTTAGATATCAAAGAAACCTTACAATATTTATAACTACCTAGCTTGGTATCAATGAGTAACCGCTTTTGTGAAATGGAGGAAAGAATTCTCCCCATGTATTACCAGGAGCCAAACCCACACATTAAACAGCAAGAAGTAACCAATATTTGAGACTTAAAATGGTGATGAATATGAGGAAAATATAAGATATTTCTAACAAGTAACGTTTAATTGGTTTAAGTGGCTTTAACGTGTGGGTTTGGCTCCTGGTAACCCATGGGAAGAATTCTTTCCTCCATTTCACAAAAGTGGGTTATTCATTGATATCAAGCTGGGCAAGTCATAAATATTGTATAACAACAAAACCAACTATGGCCTAGACTTAGATATCAAAGAAACCTAACAATATTTATAACTTGCCCAGCTTGATATCAATAAGTAACCGCTTTTGTGAAATGGAGGAAAGAATTCTCCCCATGAGTTACCAGGAGCCAAACCTAAATGTTGAAGCTGCTTAAACAAATCTCGTCACTTGTGAGAAATATCGGTACTTTGGGATTATACCGACCACACCAGTATGAAGAACACAAAAATAGAAATTTATAGAAACAAACATGATAGAACGAAAAAACAACTCTTCAATTACAAAATTACAAACTTACAAGCATTTCCAGGTATTGTGATCGGTATTGTTGTCGCTGTTATCTTATCTTTCTCGAGAATCCTGATTACGGCAGGCCGCGCGGCATCACGTGATTTGCACGGTACATAATTGCCTTTCCATTTCAATTCAATTTATATTTCTGATTAGCCCCTCTAGAATTTGATATTTTACTGATAGGTACTATCTCGAGGGATGTTTTTCTTTCGTCGACATCAGCGCGGGGCAGCACCGAAGGTGCTGTCGAAGCCCGCGCTGATGGCCGGAGGCACTCGCATTTTGGGTGGCGGAATGTGATCAAGAATAAAAACAAGTTTTGAGTGTTTTTTTTAATAAAAAGTTTAGTTTGGTAAATGTTTGTTTTTGTTGAATTTTTGTGTTTGGAGAAATGTAGAGGTAAAACACGGAAGTACAACAAAGCGATGCACCAGCTGAACGGGCGGCGAGACTCTGCAATCACGTTATCTACTAGACGCTCGACTTTGACCTCTGTCTGAGGATGGGGAGGTGTTTGCGATAAGACAATTCCTGTTTTATATTGACGAAATATTGTTCTACGCTAATCTAGTAATCAGTAGAAACGAAATGTGAAATAACGATTCATGTCTGGGTGTGGTCGGTATAATCCCAAAGTACCGAAATATCTTACATATTTTCCTCACATTCACTGCCAATTTCAAAGTCTCAAAATATTAGTTACTTCTTGTTGTTTATTATTTACATTAAAATTACTATAACTAATAATTTGAAATCATATGCGGGTAGGGTACGATAAGCGGACCCGGCTTTTTATATCAAAATTGGCAAACGATATTACTTAATCACAACCATCGATACTGATTTTAAATTATTTTGAACAATTAACTTAATTGTTAACTGTTAGCTGTTAACTATATCAACAGCTATAAACACTTTCAAATGATACACGTAATCGTAATATTATTATTATAGATATGATTATGTGTATATAAAACAATAATTATTATTATTATACATACACGTAATAATATATAATTACATGTATATAATTATAAAAAATTCCATAATTATGACATAAACCATATGAATTGTGGCTCATAATTATTTATGCGTTTTCCTGTTTGATCGATTTAGTTCTGGTTCGTTTATTATGCCATTTCTTATTTATTTATGAGTTTTCCTATATACTCATATTTTAATTTAAAACATATGATTGTTATTTAGGGCTATAGATACTTTTATACCAGTTTATAGTCTAGGATTCGAGATGCGAATATTAGGTATCGATGATTATATTCTTCGATAGCCTATAAAAAAACCGGGTCCGCTTATCGAAACCCTACCCTCATATGCTAAGTGAAATCAATTGTAATATCGAATTCTCCTTCAGATAAAAATAATTGAACCATTCAATAATAGCAATTGAATAACGTGTGTAGGCCACTTGTTAAAGTCTACCCAGTAAACATTACTCAACATTTTAATATGTGTCACATAGGCTATTACAATAAAGTTTAAGCTCAGTTGTGCTAATCTAAAGTTTTCCAGCTAACATAAACAATTCAGTGATTAATAAACCAATTACTGTATAGTATACTATTTACACATTTTGACCTTACCTATTTTTTTACCAAATTTTTCTGCTAACACCATTCCAAAATCGCAGTCTGCTATTGATAAAACAAGTAGGTACACAAACAGATACAGTATAACAAAAAGTCCAACCAGAGTAAAACAATCCATTTTGTTTGTTATTTATTTCACATGAAAATAATATTAATAAAAACTAAGTGAGGATGGAAAGTTTGAAAATGTACAATAGTGAGGGTTTTCAAAGATAAGATACCTAAATCTTATCAGAAAAAGCTGTTATTACCGTTATCTTCAACTAGAATCAGACGTCACTGAACTGGAATTTACATACAAGTACAATAGCACTGACTACACAGAAAATCACAATTCTTTAGTTTCGATTTCAACAGTAAATTTTAATACTTCAAGGAATAGTAAAACAATTTTCTCGTGGTTAACTTTGCGTACAACGCCAAACTTAAAACTCGACTTTCAGTCTCAGAAAGTGAACTAAAATTTCTCGGTGAGTGACTGAAAAATAGTTTGAATCTGAGTATCTGACATAGAATTCAACAGGTAATGGAGTAACAGCTGTCATCAAGAACAGCTGTGATCAGCTGGAATGATATGCTCATTGGCATAGACAGTTTGACGAAAGCCAAAGAGTTTACCTTGTAGCTTTGTCTTAGTCAGGAAACATTAGAGACTATATCAAGCGCCACCAAAGAAGACCTATGAGTAATAGCCAATTGAAATGTATCATATAGTTGCCGCATCAAAAAACTAGTGACTACTGTCAAAATATGTTAACAATTTTGAATTTAGACACAATGCTTAACAGAATATAAGGCCTCAGTAGTAAACTCAGCTAAGCTCAAGCGGTGTTATGGCTGCACTTTTACATATTGTTATTAGTATATTGTAATTGTTTCAGGTCATGTTTTGATCTCGCTCGATAATAATGAACCTGATGATATTTATAAACTCAATGAAACATGTTACGCTAACGATTACCATCTAAATTTTTTGGTTGACACAGTCATGTGCGTATCCACAATTGATACAAACATTTAGGTATATTTAAACCCTGAAACCAATTTAACAGTTAAATTGAAAGCATACTCATAGTCAAACCATATATCATACATCAGTTTAAAAAACATTTCTTTTGATATTTCTACTACAACAGCTAACATATAATAAAACACAATACTTTTGCTTGGTAATTTTTCGGAACGACGAGTCCGTCTGCAATTGGTAGGGGTTGAAAAATATTAAAAAGTCAGTGTCGCTGCTTGCGCTTCGGGGGAAAGAGACAGCGAGTCCTTTGTTTGAAGGTTATTTTTGACAATGGAAGGATTGTGAAGGAAACAGGATTTTCCGGACATTTGCCATCGTTCAGTGAAACATGGCAAATGTCCGGAAAAATCCTGTTTCCTTCAGACAGCGAGTAATGGCCATGAACGCCTACCGGCTATTTCATTAAACTGATAATTTTTAATAGTCTTAACATAGTTCTCAATGTTTCGTTGTTTGCGCTAGTCGTGTATTAGTGACTTGTGTTAATAATGAATACTGATAGTGGTAGTAGCAACAAAAAAACTATTAGTTCTATGATTTTACTACTTTATTTTACTATATTCTTTTTAATTCATTAAATTTCGTTCCCTATTACTGTTCTAATTTTCCAGTATTGTTTCCAAAAAATTCTTTAAGACTTATATAAATTTAGATGCTTATCGAAACGTGTTTTATAGTTGACCTATGTGTGTGTGTGTGTGTGTGTGTGTGTGTGTGTGTGTGTGTGTGTGTGTGTGTGTGTGTGTGTGTGTGTGTGTGTGTGTGTGTGTGTGTGTGTGTGTGTGTGTGTGTGTGTGTGTGTGTGTGTGTGTGTGTGTGTGTTATTAATGTTTGCAATTATGAATCATGTAAACATTACGGTAAATATTAAATTTGTCTACTACTCCGATTTAGAAATTTGTTACTATAGAAATTCTATAAATAATTATAAGACATTGTGTATATAGCGGAAATGTATTTCACTGTTTTCACTCGTGTATGTGACATCAGTGCAGGTCACAAAAATCAGGATACAAACTGAAATATCCCCGAGATTTATCACGTAACATGTCATCACAGTCATGATGGTCTGAGAGAGCTCTAAAATATAAAATATTTCATTTCCGGAAATGTATCCTATAAAATCGTGGAGCTTAAAGTATTGTTCTTAGCACTTTGTATTGGAAAAGGTGTATTATTTTTAGATTCGATAAAGATGCAGTGCCCCACATTTGAATCCCATATGTCCCATGATAAGTTTCAAAACAGTTTTGTACAGTGACAAATTTTTCAGGAGAGAGATGTGATTATTTTCCATAGAGCCAATATATTTTCGAACATTTTTATCTAGCTGCATCAGTTTGTTCCAAATGTGGGTTAGCCATGTTAATCGCCTATCGATGTGGGTTCCCAAATATTTCACATACGGTAATTGTTAGTTGAGTTAGTGGAATGTTATTAAGGAAAACATGTAAACCATTCCACATGTTAGGAGTAAATGTAACATGTACTGATTTAATTTAAATTTAATTTAATTCTTCAGCGTTTGAGCCAATCAGATATTCAATTCAATCATCTTGCAAAATTTGTGAAGCCACAACTGGGTTTTGATAAGAAGTCAAATCTGCAGAGTGGTTTGCCAGGTTTTCGGGATAACAGCTATTTTGGCCTTCTTCCACTGAGATGGAATGTACTCAAGAATGGCATTAAACAATATAGTTAGGAAAATAATTCCTTTTCCAGAGAGTTATAGTAACAACTTTTCCGTAATGAGATCAGAACTATTAGAATTTATTATTAATCTCTCTTATTGTTTTCTTCAATTACGAAGGTGTAAAAAAGCTATCGACATTGAAAGCGGGTTTAGAAATTCTAGGAATTCCTTTATTGCAGAGCTTCCATTATGGTTGTTGGCTAGAGGGTTAAATTTGAACACGTTAAAACAACTGTCTTTTCTATCTTATCTTTCGCCCAAGTACCACCAGGTTGAGGTTGTTTCATCCTTTTGGTCACTTTCCATAACGAGTAGTCAGTCATCTTAGTAGAGAAAAGGTGAGCTATGAATTCCTGAAACCATACATTATTTATGTTTTAACGTTCTTTTCAATTGTCTTGAAGTTTTATTAAAATTTTCGTTATCAATATTATTTCTTGAATTTTGCCGAATTATTCGAAGTGATATTTCGATCGACAGTCTCTTGTTTTATGTACATTAGATAATAATCTGTACTAGTAGTTTCGTTTTCAGCTTAGGAGTTAATTTTCATGTAGAAGACTGTACGGAAGAAGTAAAAATGTCAATGGCATTTTTATGTCCCCGCCAGATTTTAAGGAAATGTTCAGCCTTAGAGTGCCATTCAATAAATCCCAGAATTAGTCCGAGTTACTACTTTTGTTTGCCGGTGTACGAAGCTTTTAACATATTATTTGAGCTAATGGTAAATATCAAGGGCGAATGTTTCGATGAAAAATCAAGGAATGAGGTGATATTCATAAAACAAACTGATTTGAGGTGTGTTGAGAGATTCCTCTGGTCAGAAAGAAATCAATTACATATAGTATTTTGATAAACCTGTTGAGCAATAAGTTGGACAATTAGGATGATTATTATTATTATCTACACATTTAAGTAGAATTCCTCCTCTAGGATTTCCTAGCCTAGAACCCCACATTACCTACATGTTTTGCATTATAATCGCTTCCCGCCAGAAATCGATAACCTAGAAAGCTGAAAAACGTATTAAACTGTTATGAAAATAATGTTAAATCTAGGAGGTCAATTGAGTGAAAAAATAGTCAAGGACCAATCGAATCCACAAACAATGATGGTAGCTTGAATAACATGTTGGTGAACTTTGAAGCTCTTGGTATGTCTTCTTAATAAGCACAAGCACGCCCATCATGAGCGGTGTAATCGGGATGGTTGGTGATATAAACAACATTAAAGGAATTTTAAAGTAATTCATGTTTATGAAATAGGTTTCAGAAACCAACATAATAGTGTATCAATTTTATGCATGAACATATAAATATTAATATCTTGGAATATGATGGGCCAAACCATTGACGTTCAGAGACCAATCCTCTAGAAATTATTCATTTTAATTTTACGATGACGGTTATTAGTTAATTAAGGTACATATTTGTTGAACTTGTTAGTATAAGAGCATTTCAAATTTGTTTGGAAATCCATTGAATAAAAACTGAGATCCATTGTAAATTTAAACTGAGATTTTCTTCAAACTTAGATCGACCCGATGTTACCCGAGCATACGACAGTGATGATGCGGATATTGCAATGGGCATGAGTCCACGATACAGATGGATTTAGGTCATGGGCAAATTTATCAGCCTTACCTTTTTCCTCTGACGAAGTAGGTGCTTTCTTAGTACTCAGGCTTAGAGGCGGCAAAGATTTGTTTCTTATGTCTTTATATATATATACAGAGCATCCTTTGTAATTTTCTTGGAGCTCACCACCACATAACAAGCATTTTGGAAGAGCATTTGTAGATTTGTTACAAATAGTAGTATCATGATCAAAACCACATTTTAAACAATGATTTGGATGCCAGCAGCAAGATTTGATATTCTCATACCGCTGGTACTTTTCACATCGTGCCATTCGTATCACATCTGTATGTGTATAAGGAGGTTCAAACAGAATTTTGTTACTCAGTAGGAATAACTGGATGTTGAAAATGTTCTTATTAGTAGACGCAGGACTTTTTAGTTTCAATAATTTCTAACAGTATGACCAAGCTTTTTTAACTGTTTTTATTTCCAGTGGCTCCGTAGAAATGTGCATGTCTTTAAGAACAACCCTTTAGGCCCTCTTTTTCTTGGTTTGGTAAGTATGAAAACTCACCTTAAGCTCATTTAAATTATTAATGAGAACACGGTAAGCATCAATGGTATCAGTGTTAATTTTTACCTTGTCCCTAGTAACACATTTGATTGGTGGTAAGAGTTACTTGTTATTATTTTTCGATGCTTGCAATCATATTCTTTATATTAGAATTGTTGGGGACAAATATAGGAGGATGTCTTAATTCCGTAGACTTAATATGTCCGGAATTTATTTCAATATCTACAGCTTGTTTCATACTGTTGAGTACTTCAAAACTATTTTGTAAGTTGATAACACGCACAAGACTTTTTATCATTCGATTAAAAAAAACAACTACAGAACATGCGGTTCTATGTTTTATCATTACCTGAAGGCAAATGTCTCTTAATTTTAGTTACCAACCAGTTTGGTTTTAGTCGTTGTCCTCATTTTCACCGGGAAAAGTTATTCTAGGCATTTCATGAAATTTTGCAGAAGCACAATTGAATCGTTTATTGCAGAAACCACATAACCAACATTTTTTAAATTTTAGGGAAATCAAAAAAAAACCTAATTTCTAAAAAAGTAACAAACATTTCAATTTAGTAAGTTTTCATTGTTAACTACCAAGGTATTCAAAGTCGTAGATGTCGATCTTAATCATCAGGGTTGATATGCCACTTTAAAAAAAAAATTTTTTAATTGTTTCACTTACGGTGTTTCTGCAATAAAAGCTGTTTTTGTAAATCAAATTATAATTTGGTTCCTAATTTTCTGACAGATTTGCAGGTTTTGGCACAATGGAAAACAAAAATATGGTTAAGACACTTTATTCAAAGATAGAACTCATTAACAAGTATAAAAACATGAAAATATATACATTTTTCGGACTTAACCTACTCGTCATCTTCATTGGACCTCTCTATCATTTCGGCATCTGTTGTTGGCCATTGTAACAAAGCATTGTAGAAGTCTTCATACCCTGTGGTATAGTTGGTCAACTTTGTGATGTCAGTGAGCTTTGCCTTTTGGATAGGTACCTGTAATCCAAAAATCAACTTGTTGATTCACCAAAAATAAGTTGTGACTGGCTAGCATATTTAAAAAATAAAAATTGTATACGCTGTTGATATTATTTTTATTAACTAATAACATTATGTTCATTATTATTGTAAAACAAAAATAACTTCATTGTTTTCTTTTAATTGTTCCAAATAAAATTTTAGGAATTAAAAAAATGTCTTACCTGTCCTTGAGGGTAGGCAACTGCAGTTGGTAGCTCAGGTGGTTGGTTACATTTCAGGAGGGTAAATGTGGACCACCAACAAATCACCACACAGTACACCACTGACAAGTGACAACAGACAGGAAGTGAAGAGCACATGGCAACAAGAAAAGACACGGCTGCCAACATCGCTCAACACAAAAAATAAATTTACCCCGAGTTTGTTGCAGAAACCCCACAACTGCAGTCACTTGAGGGGTTTCTGCACTAAACGAAAGATTCGATGCCCAGTTTAAAGCCTTTAGGATGGTTGCAGTTGAGTGATTTCTGCACCAAACAATGTATTTCAATTTGTACATTATTAATATACTAAAAAGTCAAATTCGAAAGAAATGTTGGTTATGGGGTTTCTGCAATAAACGATTCAATTGACAATAACAGTGATCATCACACACGTGTAAATAAACCCTTGTTTACAGATGAAGGGTTAACTTTTGAGGTATCCATTTTGTTACACTAAGTCCAAGTAAATAGTTTTCTTAACTGAATACTATGAATAAACACTAACTATTAATTTTACTACGTATTTGAAATATTTTCACATAAAAAAAGAATAAATTATTATAAATAGAAAAATACCACCAGCAAAAGAATATCAAACTGCTGTGAACTCACTAATGGACTTTTTTCAAAATATTTCATGACATTCAAAACTGTATTGCATTTATAACAGCTGTTAAAAGTCACAATAATGTGCTATTATCAACGACTTTAGACAGACTACCAAATGTAAGAATGTTGTTTGGCCACTTATGATCAACTATACTTGGACACTCAGGTTCATACTCTAGTTGGTATTTACTATGTCTCAAAGTTAGGAAACAACTTGACAACTCCGCATAATGGTAGTTGGGAGTAGAGGCTGTCTCTTGTCAAGATCCCTTGAGTAGGGATAGCAGGCACTATACCTAGAGCCGCCCTTAGATTCTGCAGAGCCTGGTGCAAATTTCACAGTAGAGTCTCAATTTGGCACCCATTCCTACCCACTATAATGAAGACTATATACTACACAAACACAGCATGACTCATAGATAAAAAGAGAAAACAATATGTTACAATATTAATAATTTAAGCTACTAATAAAAGAGATTAGAAAATAAATTAGGCTTGTCATAAATAAAATAGACTTACCATTCAGAATTTTTTCATTTTTAATATTTTTACACCTATACACGACATAATTTTCAATTTAAATTATTAATAATAATTCATAACCACAGGTTTTGTTTTTGATTTGCTAGTGTATTAAAGACTGTTAAATTTGGAGGTTCTGACATAAAACTTCAGTTATATACATTTGCAAATAACCGTACACTGTATACAACATTTCCAGAGACACAAATAATAACTGAGCACTACGTTTTGAACTTGAACAATGTGATCAGCGATGGATGTGTCATGGTGCACATGGAAGGGTCGTGAGGCTCCACGTAAACTGAGCAGGAACAATACATGGGTACTGTAGACAGGGATAGGGAAAACAAAGCAGATTGTGTTGTTTTAATTTCATGTGTGGTATTGTAGTGTGTGTTAATTTTATTTGTGCTAGTTTGAGGATTATGGAGCATATCATCAATATTATTAGGCCTATGATTTATAGGTGTACTTACATATATATTTAACTTATTTACTAAGTCTTCATCAATGTTGATGTTATTTTCATCTGATTTATTATTATCTACATCACTACTTTGAAGAAGAAACATATTCACTGCTGGAAATTTTCTCATTTAAATGCTGAAATATTGGATACCATTATACCAGTTTTCCTATTTATCATTCAATGAATGTGCCTCACTTTTTATGTTAATATAATGCGGTTAATTTTGGGATTGAAATGTTTTTTAAAGATAAATTCATAGACTTTTTAAGATAACTTCTCTGAATACAAAAACAAATACTATAATCAGGCCCAAATAAAAAAGGGCTTCAATGAGTGAGATGCATTTTATTAATTTATAACTTGAAAGAATTATAATATTTTAATTGAAAATACTTTTAGAAAATTGCATTTTCTTAACTCTTTTATTGCTAAGACACCTAACCTATTTCATACCCAGAAGTGCTAAACAGTTTTATACAAAAACACAGTTTTGGCAAAATCTTTACAATGTTCTGAATTGTGGTCATATCTTGTTACTTTTTTCTTTTGAAGCTAGGACTAATTAAGAAAATATATTTTAGTATAGTATTTTTAATTTGTATTAATATATTTGTACATAAACAATTTTAACTTCTATTTTTTCAGTATTTGTACATAGCATTTATTGTATTGCATATCTGTATTGTAATGTTTATGCTTTTTCTCACACTATAAGGAGCAGAAAAACAGAACGAGTTCTATGTACAATTCTTTTTATTATTACTAATAAAATAAATATAAAAATTATCGCCCATACAAATTATATTCCAATACATTATGTTTCAATCATTTGAGATTAATAATAATACAATAGTTATTATAATTTAAGACATTAAATAAAATAATAAATTCAAAGCTTATTCTAAATTAATTATTTAATTCCATTGATTCTTTGTTTTAATTAGTAAGAATATAGGTAGTAATTTTTCACAAGTGATAGCCACAATAAAAATATAATATGCCACAACTTGGAATATACTGATTATTCATAGTGTACAATGTTTTAGATAATTGAGAAACTAATAGTTTAAAAATACAGCAAACTTTTATGGTTGAATAAGATAAAAAAATTGCTTAAGATGTAAACGAACCTTGTTCTTATTTCACTTAAAAGAAATATAAACAGTCTGTTACCAATAAACGAATAAACAAATATTGGTGCTCTAAGGCTTTTGGAATGATATACGTATATATATATTAGTCACTGTTTGATATATATATCCCTTTCAGACCCAGTGTTTTTCATGTAAAACCTTCTAGAGTCCTGAAACATAAAAAATCGCAAAAACACAAAAATATATTAATTATAAGTAGTTGTAGTTCTAAAATGACAAAATAAATGGTTTTTAGATTTTTTGAAAATTTTGTTAACCAAAAAAATGTACCCTCACGATTGTGATGGTTAGGCTCTACCTAAAGTTTAGGTTATTTTAATTAACCCTCGCAATTATGTTGATTAGGTATTTTCTAGAAAGCATTCTTAAAAGCAATGTTATAAAAATTAACTTGTATTCAGTGGTCGAGACATTAATGTCTCTGCAAGTGTCATCCTGAATTTTAATAAATCCATCACCTCTTTCTTTGGCCTTTTACAATCGCGACATGCTTTCCGGTATTGCAACCAACAGTTTACCACAGCAAGATCAAGAAAATGAATGATGACTTTAAGTGTCCATTTCTTGGTCTTAAACCAGGTTCTGTAAACTTCCATCAGTTGGTTTGACAGATCAACTCCTCCCATATTCTTATTGTATGTTACTATTGCTGCAGGGCACTCAACGTTTATGTACACGCTTTCTTTCTTGGACCATCTTTGAACGAGTGTCACTGGTTGACTCCCACACACCGATGAAAGAATAACAACACTATGATATCCATCCATTATTTCAAAGCCACCAACCTGCTATCTGGAGGCACTCTTTCTTCATACTGCCCCAGCTTTAGATGTTCTGGATTAAATCTTATTTCCCTAAGTCTGTTTGTCATCATAGTTCCAGTTGCATAAAATTGTTCAGCAATAAGTTTTTCCATGAGAGAAATAGTTGTGAAATATCTATCAAAGTACAATATACACTTAATGGAGGAATACTCTCTTTCAGTCTTACAACAACTGCTGGCCCTATTGGAAGATTGGTCTTCTTTAGCCATTGGAAGATTGGTATCTTTACCCTGATACAGTTGAAAATCGAACATTATTCCATCAGATGTTGTAACAACAAAATTTTTAAGTCCAACAGGTCTGGGTTTATTAGGCACATAATTTTTTTAACGTTGTCTTCCCTACAAAAGGGACCATTTGCTCATCGATTGAATAATTGCTAGGTTGACGCAAAATCTTATCACAACCCCTTTTGACTGTTTCCAATACTGGTTGCACTTTCCACAGTCTATCTCTATTTTGTGGAGGGTTATTTACATCAACCACGTGAAGCGAGTTCCTTATCAGAAACCGATAACAGGGTTTGTTATCAGGTACCGATAACAAACCCAAATACTAGGTCAGTCCTAACCCTTACAATTGTGCCGGTTAGATTTTACAACCTACAAAATTGGATAATTTTTAAACTTTCAGGAAAAGAAAGGTATATGTAATAGAAATGTACCATTTAACTTACTGTATGCACGTCTTAAAATATTAACTAAACATAAATAATATATACAAAATTAAAACTTACTTGGTTTTATCCTGCCTATTCTCTCCATGTCTGCTCTTGAACAACTAGAAACACTATTGCTCCTACAAACTATAACTTGCAGCAACAAAAAAAATACCTGCTTTTCCCAACATTTCATAGACACCCCTGATAACAGTTACTGTTCTAAATATCATGTAGGTTTTTGTACAGAAGAAAGAAGAAAAAAACCCTCACAATTGTGAGGGTTAGGATTTTTTAGGTGTAAAATTCACCCTCACAATTGTTAGGGATCGAAAGGGGTATAAAGAATGTAGTGTCTACTACATATTTGCTATAACAGTAAAACGTTTAGTATTTTTCTTCTAAACGAAATAATCTTTTTTCATATTTCACTTCCTGAATCTGTAACTCTTGTTCATAGTGTACAAAAATCGCATTGTTATCTCCAGCTGTTTGTATTTGTACCTGATTACAAAAGTTACCTTAATTTCATATTTTAAATACCTGTAATTTTTGTGGAGTGGCAAAACATTGTTTCTACTTTTTCTGTATTTAGGAAGGTTATCTTTAAGGACTATGAATTTAATATAGAAAAAAATATTTTTCAACCATACATCGATTGCATCACCTAAATAGTTATGCAATAGAGTTAATAACTTAAAGTGGAGGTGATGGCTCATAGATGTAGAAGGTTAAATAATACTCAACTAATACAAATATTGAATTTAATTTATTTAAATTATGTAAAACTAGCTAATAAAAGAGTTTCACTTCAATGTACACGCACACACATAACAAACTTACCCATGACAGCTTATAGTGGACTGCCAGATGTAATCCTTCTTATAAAATAAAGTAAACAAACTGAAAGTAAAAAAATATGAAATAAAATAAATTGCTAAGACTAGTTACTTTCTAAGGATTTCAAATTTTAAATTCAATCTAATACTAAAGAAAAGATCTTAAAGACAGACTTTTTAATGAGTGGCCAATTAGTTTTTAAGCACTCAAAAATTATCTTTTTGTAAAATACTGGTAGTTAAATAAAATATATGTGATGAAAAAAGTAATAAGATGTATTTAATTCAATTCATATAACTTTCATGAAACATATCAATCAATGTACAGGTACTTTCAGTAATTTTTCATAAAACATATCGCTAAATAAAATGAAACAAATATTAAGTTTTTCTGGCTTTTACTAATGTTATTCAAGTTTCTTAGTCCACTAAATAAGGAGAGGTTCAGTAAAAATAATTGGTAATCGACATATTTTTAATGTAGTCTACTTATATTACTAATATGAAAATGCAAGAAACAGATTTTTTATATTGTTTTGACATGTTGACTAGCAGACGCCATACTACGTGCTGGTTGTTACTATTCAGAATTCAAGATCACTAAGTAGAGAACCACAATAAGGATGTTAAACAATATAGATAGGTAAAGCTTTCTTGATCTCGTAGCATTTCATACAGTTGTTTAAAAACTTCAAAATAATATCAAATTACAGTGTTGTGTTATTCCAGAATCAAGACATGAAAAATGTACATGTAATACAAACACATTAATAATAATAAGGACCTCTTAATTAATTAAAAGTTATGTAAAATACATTATTCTTGATAAGATTGAATGTAAACATAAGAGTATGACAACACAGAGACAATATTTTTATCCCCAAACCCTGACATTCTGGTCCCATGAACAGGTAGTCACTGCCATGCCATTTCCAGAGACTGACAATGATGTGATCCTGTTCTCATGGCCTGCCAGGCAGCCTGTAACAAAATGAAACTAGGCTTACTAGACAACTGTACTTGAGGTTAATTTTTACTGTATACGAGGTGTGTTCAAAAGTAACAGGAATTTTTAAGTTTCATGGGTTTGAGGGTCTGATTGTCAAGATTTTTTAAGTTATGTTTTTACTCAAGCTCCTGAAGTATAATACAATATTTCAACCTGTATTCGTTGTTTACTTCCTCAGTGGTAGTTGCTAATGTTAGAAATGTTTTATGAACTCAGTAATTTTCATTTGTTTAAAAAAATAGATCAAAGAATTTGTATTAAATTTTGTGTGAAAAATGTAATAAAGTGTAACAAAGTGTTGGAAATGTTAACTATGGCGAGTCTGCTATGAATAAAACAAGAATTTACACTTCATTGCTTATTCATGAATTGTTGGCTAAAAGCAGTACTTTAACAATGCCTCAGCTTCCACATTCCCTAGACATGGCTTCATGTGACTTTTTAAAAATTTCCCAAAATAAGTCGTTATACAAGCATAGATGACATTAAATGTGCAATGCTGAAAGAGTTAAAAGCTATTCCAATGATTAAATTTGAGAAGTGCTTCGAGTGTGAGTGCTGGCACAAATGCATAATATCTAATCGGGACGAATAAATAAATATTTCTTTTAATAATAAAATTCCCATTACTTTTTGAACATACCTTGTATAATTAATAATTTAAATATATTACAAAGAAAAATTACAATTTCATACTATTGCTCAATAGTAATACCAAATTTCACTAAATAATGTGAAAAAATAATAACGTGAATGCTAATGTGTATAAAAATGACTAATTCTCTTAAAAAAGTTTTCTCACCATAAAACTGTTTAATATAGTTATTGAGGGAACAATAGTTACCGTACTGTTCTGCATCGTCCTGTAAGTCATGATTGTATTGGCTTGCTGGTTAACAATGCATTTTCGGAGACTGAGTAGATGAGTGGATGAGAGGGGTCATACAAATACCTAGGACCACTGTCTCTACCCTACTTGTGTAGAGTGATAAAATTATGTAATTTTGAAGCCACATTCTTCGAATGTTGTGTACATTATTGTGTTAAGCATATTTTAATATGATTTGGGCAGAAAACAAAGCTCATTCATTAAAAAGACTCTAATCTTAAAAATTGGTATCATGGGAATGAATTGAAAAAAATTAATAAAAAGTTAGAAACAACCTGTATAAACCCAGTAAAGCTGATAATTATGAGACAAATTATTACTCTTTAAGTTTCAGAAACTATTATAACTATTGTTTAAAATATATAAACAGTTGCCATTATTATGAGTTCAAATAATACAATTTATATATTAAAAGTATACAAAAGAACATGTACTATGCACATAAATATGTATAAACCCCAGAAAAACAACATGAATTAAGGCATAATACTATATTTTTGGACTTTTTATATCCAGTTACGTAGTTAAATTGTAGGTAAAATAATGTTATATTTTAGTAAAAGATCGATCAGTGTCTTATTTTATTTAAGTTATAATAACAATCGTAATTCGTAATTAATAACAACTAACTTTGTATTTCATTTTTGGATGTCTGACGTATGTTGTTTCTGCAGTATAATCTATGTTTTAAGTAAACAAATAAGATACTGGTAAACTTCCTATCTGTTTTGTTGTTATTACAGTGATATAGTTTAAATTTGTGAACATGGCTGAGTCTTCTAATGAGTTTGATTGTGTTTTCTCAATAATGAGATTACATTCTAGCTTGTTTCATTGGCTAAAAAACAGTAGCTCAGTCAGCTAAATCATAATAAAATTGAATTTTTTGTGAAGGAGGAATCCAAATTTTTCTATTTAGCAAAATCTTTTTCATAACTTTAAAACATAATACTCTTCTACAGTAACCAATTCATAGAACAAGTTAATTCAGAGAAGTTCCCTAATATTATGGCTATTAGGGTATACAACAAACTTTCAAGTAATTGAATTTTGATTCTTTTAAAACAGAAGTAAATTAGAAGTCGTTTGTGGGTGTTCTATTCTGTCAATAATATCTTGAAAACAAATATATGGTAATTAAATACTTAAGCCAATTGAAATGAGGTGTTAACAAAGTATATTTCTGTGTACTTAATTTCCGGATATGACAGATTTAGATTTCTTATCACATACTTGATGAGTTGATTTATCTAACTATAATTAACTGATTTTGTATTCTATTTGTTCTTTTTATCAAGTGACAATGCACCTGTTTGGCCATTGAAAACTAGTGCAAAAAGATCTAAATAATAAAAATAATTTTATGTATTACTCGATTATTTATTTGTTATAGAAATTCTGTATTATAATCTTCTTAGTTTTAGTGTAAGTTAACTTTAATGTTTTACTTATTATATTGGCTAATGTTTATAATTACAAAATTGTTTAATATTTTTAAAAAAGGCTGTTATTTTTTAAGCAACAATATTAATATGTAAGCTTGTATTTGAATTATCCGCTTGTTTGTTTTATGCAGGATAACCTGTATCAAGTAATATGTAATAGCTCTAATGAGAAATTACTATTACTAACTCTGTTTTAATATATGCTTTACACTTTTTTGTATTAAAATATTTTTAGAATGTCTTTATCTATGTATTAAACTACATAGGATAAATCTCGGGTCAAAGTACTATAGTGAGCTAACTTTACTGGCATTATGTAATGAAGTAATACAAAATCGTTACTTATTGAGTAATACATAATCTGCCTACGTTGAACTCGTTCACACAAACTTTAGTCACTCACCATTGTGTTGGTTTTTCATAGTGTCCCAAATGTGGACAGAATGGTCATCACTGCCACAGAGCACAAAACGGCCTGATAGTGATAGTCCGCAGCTTGTAAAGCCTGAGGTCTTATTTGGTGGCTCGTACAGTGCGACTTGTTGATCAGATCGGATATCATACATTCGGGATGTCTTGTCCTCAGAGCCAGTTGCAAATGCAAATCCATTGGGATGGTACTGGAAAAATGTTTGAATACTTGAAAAGCACATAAGTAATATAATTTATTAAATACATTTGTATTTAAATGTATTGAAGAAATTTATTTTTTGTATTGATGTTTGTTTAATGTACCATTTTGACAAAAAAATAATTTTAATAATGTTTTACTTTTATTACAAAGGACTAGTAGGTGGTTTTGAAACTTACACAAACAGAGTTTACATCAGCTTGATGGCCAAAAAAAATCTGTTTGCAAGTGTTGTCTCGTAGATCCCACAACTTGCAGGTTCGGTCCACACTTCCCGTTACGAACGTGTTCTTGTCTGGAGACAGTGACATGGACACCACGTCTCCTGCATGTGCCTGGTCTATGTCTGTGGTCTTTTTGCCAGCCTCCAAGTCCCATATACATCTGTTAAACAATAAGATATATTTTATTTCAATGTCTAGAATCAAGAATGAAACATGTTTATTGTCGTACCACAAATAAATTGTAATGACAAAGTCCTTATAGCAGAAGGGTTATAAAGGGTGGTTCATCCATAATTGCACGATGATAATTGTTAGTCACACCTTAACGTCAAGTATTTTGCACAACTTAACTTGAAATTTTTTTTGTTTCAGTGTTCGACAAATTCAACCATGGAGAGGTATACCATTGAGCAGCGCGTTAAGATTGTTGAAGCATTTAACGAAAATGGACATTCAAATCAAAATGCATTTCGTGCACTTCGTGATTTTTTTGGTCACCATAATTGACCAAATGTATCCACAATCAGGAGAATTGTGCGCAAATTTCAGCAAACCAGATCTGTGGGAAATGTGAAAACACCTGTGCGTGCTCGCCCAGTTCGTTCTGCGGAAAACATTGGTGTTGTTCGCGATAGTGTGGCAGAAGAGCCGTCAACCTCGACTCGTCAGCGTGTGCAACAATTGAACATCTCACGAACATCACTGATGCGAATATTGCATAAAGATTTGAATTTACACGCTTACAAGGTTCAATTAACTCAAGATCTGAAGCCTAATGACCATTTCAAGCGTCGTCAATATGCCGAATGGTTGGTTGAACAGACAGAAGTCAATGGTGATTTTTCAAAGAAAATTATCTTCAGCGACGAGGCACACTTTCACCTCAGTGGATTCGTAAACAAGCAGAATTGCCGCATTTGGGCAAATGAGAATCCACGAGTGATTGTTGAAAAGCCGATGTATCCAGAAAGAGTGACTGTTTGGTGCGGTTTATGGGCTGGCGGCGTCATTTGGCCGTACTTCTTCGAAAATGAGGTCAGCCAAGCAGTTACCGTGAATGGTGTTCGCTATCGTGAGATGATAACGGACTACTTGTGGCCAGAAATTGAGGATAGGGACCTGGACAATATGTGGTTCCAAGAGGACGGTGCCACTTGCCACACATCCAACGAAACAATGGCTCTTTTGTGCGAGAAATTCAATGGCCGTGTTATCTCACGTCGTAGCGATGTTAATTGGCCGCCACGATCATGTGATTTGACATCGTTGGACTTCTTTCTTTTGGGATATTTAAAAAAAAAGTGTACGTCAATAAGCCAAGAACAATTCAAGGATGCTAAAGGATGAGATAATTCGGCATATTAACGACATTGAGCCTCAATTATGTCTTAGAGCCATTCAAAATATGGAGCATCGGATAGAGGTATGCCACCGAAGCCGGGGCGAACATTTGGCCGATATTTTGTATCACACATAATTGTCATAGATCCTTATATCATAATAAAATATATTAAGATAATTCTCTGAAAACTCTTTGTTTTATTTAAAATTTACCTCGTGCATTTTGGTTGGACCACCCTTTACATATATACAATATAACACCAACAGTATAAATGTAAATATAAATACATACTACATACATTTGGTAAATAGTACAAGAGAAAGACAAAGTTTAAAAGAATAAATGATTTACATTACACATATGCATTTCGTTAACATTATAAAAAGCTTTTTGTTTTAACCATTTAGGCACATAACTGTGATAAACTAACCATTAAGATAAAAACCTAGTGTACTCAGGATTACTCAGCAGTTGGTTATTTTCAGTATTGTAATATACTATACTGAAATCATGCAATATACTTGATCTTGTACAGTAAATATAAAAAGATTTTTTATGTTTCCTTTTGCAAAGCACAAAATATTACTTTATATTGGCTGGTCTAGGTATTTGTCAGTATATTATTTTTGCCAGTAATCCTCTCTATTCATTTATATTTATATTTTAAAGGGCTCTTTCTACACCAGTGGCATTTCATTAGTCATGATTTTGAAGAAAAACAGTCCAAACCCCTAGAAAATGTTTATTTCTGTAATTTGAACAACTGAACATGAAGAAGAATGTTAACCAACCAAAAGCGAAGAACCCGTTTAGCAGCACTGGTTACAATGTGGGAGAAGAGCAGGCCAGAATTCGTATATAGCAGTATACCATCAGTTCAAGCTAATAGCTTGGAGTGCTTTTGTGTAGTCCAATTTTTCTCTCATTCCACTGTCTTATTGGTTAAATCTTTGGAGCTTAAGGCCAACCTTAGATATACACTCAAGGGAATTGAAAAATCTAAATAATATAACATATATATTTGATATTTACTTGTACTGACAAAACAATGATATTTTACTCTCTTTGGTTTCTATCAATAAAAATAGAAAATATATGGGCTCCTAAATATTTTAACCAAGAATGTAATTAATGTAAACCCTTTTAATTATTAATTTAATAGCAATCAAACATTTATTTCAGCACAGAAATGGAAATTACAGATACTAGGAGGGGAGAACAGTTTTTATTTTATTTGAGTCTTCAGAATGAGTTAAGCAAAGGAGTTATTTAACATGTTCACGCTAATGTGGGGCTCTAGAGTCCTATTCTCTTTATAACCTGGCATGGGGCTCTAGAGATCCATGCCTTTATCATTATCTCAGTCCAACATGAGAGCCCCATGTTTTTGATTTTTAAGGTGAATTTAACCTGCCGTATTTCCACTACACCTACCAAATGTATCATATAGTATTTTGGAATGGCTTTTAATGCTTTTTACAAAAAAATGTATGGTTTTTTTATATATATTTAAAATGCAAAATACGCACGGCATATTAAAAAAACCAATAAAACACAATCGTCGTGAATGTGAGCATACATATTAAGTTTGCAGAACACATCTGCAACTAACCAATCAACAATGAAACTAATAATTAAAACGTGATCTTAATTTATAGTATTATAAATCTTTAAAGATATTTTAGCAATCTCCAATACAAACAATCTTATGTTACTGTTTCTTACATAATTTTCAGAATCACTGTAAATGAATACTTAATAGCTGATAGAGGGAAGCTCACATTTTCATGTCACCAGAACCAGTGAGGATGGTCTTGTCATCAAGGAACCTACAGGAAGACAAGAAGCCCTCGTAGCCAAGCAACTCCCTCACAATCTTGGCAGCCCCAGTAGAGTCTCGATTGTTCACATCATACACAGTGCACATGTTATCCATCCCTCCACAGGCTGCATGCAAGATCACACAGATGTTTCTAATTTTTTGTGAGAATACAAGAAATAAACCTCTCATCAATCCAGACTCAAGAGGGAAGAATGGTAAAATATCCAATCACTCATACAATGAGATGAATACAGTAAATTACAAAAAAAAAATCTGCACATAATCCTATTTCACTGCTACTGTTAAATTGAAATAAAATAAAATATAATACTGTGAACTTTTTACTTCAATCTAAAAAAATACAGTTAAACTTAAAAGTTTTAGTTTTGTTTAGTTTATAATTGAGTGTTTTATTTTTACTGTGATACAGCAATGCCTGAGCAGCAATTAGTTGTTACATACGGTAGTATATTATAGTTACGCTATATTAGAACCAAAAGTGATTCAAAATTTGTACTAGATTAATACAAATCAAATATTGTAATTTTTCTATTTATGACAATTCCAATATTCTTATGTATAACTTTATGGAACAAAAAAACAGACTTTCAATTCAAATATAGCATGTCATATCAACTTAACTACAAGAAAGGAAAAAATTGAAGATTTTTGCTAAAAAATTAAAACACTACTAGAGATAGAGATTTGGGAGTGCCAATGGCCGAGCGGTCTAAGTCGTTGGACTTTGGGTCTGAGTTATAGATAGCGCAGGTTCAAATCCTGTCTGTGACCGTTGCACTTTTTATCAGTACCATCGACATTGTACTGTATCGACTCTCCCCCTTATTCTGTTTGATAAGATCCTCGCACAGGCCAGTGGCCCATGAGGACGGACAGAATAAGGCTTAAAAGGGGATCGGTCTTTCCTTTGATAAAAAAAAGATAGATTATCCAAAAAAGATATGATTATCCAAAGTTGATGGGTACAAGCCTACTTCGTATAATCAAAATTTCAGATGAAGTAGACTACTATTAAAAACTTGTTTCCAGTTGATATTGATATCTAATAACTGAGCAGCAGTACCATGCACAATCTTACATGCCTACAGCATTGAGCAGTGTTTGCTATTTATAGCCTTAGAATGTAGGCTACTCAGTTCCTAAAAGAAAGCAAATTAACCCTTTGAGTGCCAACGTCCGATTTTACCGGACGACAAAAGTTGGCCGAAAAGTGCCGACGTCCGATTTTACTGGACGTTCGGGAAAAAATCACTAAAAATTGTAACTTTTAATATTTTTAAACAATATCATATTGAAATGTTTTTGAAGAATTGTTATTTTCAAAATAAATTGTTATAGTACACTTCCGACCAAACTTTAAATTATGAAACTCACATAAAAACATTTTTTGGTTGCCATAGCTACCGGAAACAATGTGACAATAGTTTCTTAAAAGTTGTATAACTTACTCATTATTGAAGATAATAATATAAATTTTTCAAGATTTACAGACAATTGCATACACTTTCCAGTGATATGGACTAAGAAAAGGATACAAATTTTTTTGGCCATAATAATTTGGTTGAAAAATGAAATTTAAAAAAATTTTGAATTTTTTTTTAGGTAAGTCCATTTTTGGTATTCCTAAATTTAGTGTTATGGTAACTTTGTTATTTTATGTTAATTAAACAGAGTTTTCCGAGAAAAATAAAAAAGAATCATGTTGATAGCTTATTAAATAATCAAACTGTGAATTTTTTACTAAAACCTTGCAAAATGCCCGCAAAAGGGCTGGCACTTTTAGGTACACCCACTAGAAAAATACCTGGTACTTTTCAGTATACCCACTCAGTAAATACTTGGCACTCAAAGGGTTAATACCATAATAGAATATTCGCCACTAAAGTCTACAGTTATTATGTTTTATATTTTTTATGTATTATGTGTGATATTATGGTTTACATAATATCACACATTTTGTTTTTCAAAACTCGATAATATTACGGTGTGTGCACAAAAACATCGTTACAACTGTCAACACAATCTGGCTTCAGCAGCAGTTTCTTATGATTCGTTCAAATCACATCCCTAGGGTACCACATTATTTGACTGTATTGCATATTCAAAAATTATATTTTAAAAAGTACACACAAATATTTATTTTGATTTATTAAACAAAACTAATGTAGATAAATGTACATAATATTTTGATTGATTGAAGAAAATCCTTTTAATTAAATGATTATTTAATTTTTTGTTTGGTTCAAATTGTACTAACAAGTTACAAATTTATTATTAGTCAGAATAAAATTGATCAACTAATGCTTGAGAATACACTGGGTTCTGAGTACACTAAACGGAGCTTTTTCACATGTTTGGTTGCGATAACACACTAGGCTGTCTCAATCATTCTAGTTTTTCTTATTTTTATTCTACTCTGTTAAATAGAAACCATCAAATATCATTAAACCTAACAGAATACAGTAAAGTGAATTAATTAAAACTGGAAATCAGTATGTAGCCACAATAAATATATTTCCTGATACTGACCGACATAATTACCACTCTGAGCGAAGGCAACACTCATGACCCAGGCGGAACGCAGGGGAATGACTTGCACCTTGTTCCCTGTCCAAGTGTCCCAGATGATGAGTTTTCCATCCAAAGATCCAGTCACAGCATGCCTTACAGTATTCAACCATTAATGATTTATAGGTTTTGATAATTTACATATAAATGCTTTGAGAAACACTAGGTTTAAAAAAGATAAAATACCTGCTATCACCACTGTAGTGGACTGAATTTACTTTGTTTATGTGTCCTTTGAGCATCTTTTTTGTAGTGAGTCTAACTTTGGGCGGATCAGCCATGTCTGCGCAGATTTCTTCCATTTTCTTGTCCACACACTTTGCCTGCTCCTCCTGTAGAACAATCATTTGACACTTCAACTTTTTAGTGCTCTAAACGTCTGACCAACATTGTCAATGAAAAATATACTCAAACCAATATCAAAATATTGTATGTGCTGAGTATTAAATCTATATATATAAAAATGAATGTTTGTATGTTTGTCCTTTATGGAATCGTGAACTATTGGACCGATCATGATGAAAATTTGTACGTATATGTATTTTTCCACGGAGAAGGTTTATAAGCTATGCCCATCCCTTTCCCGATTCAGGATTCCGCCCCACTGGTTACAGAAATACCCATAAGAAATGCATTGCAGCAAACATATGTTAACGTCTTTTCAAATTTTTAATCAGCTGTTCTTTGTAAACATATATTACACTTATAGTTTTAAAGCATAGAGTAAGCTTAAGAGAAACGACAAATTTTGTTTAAACTGTTTTTGCAATCACTGTTAAACATAGACTTTACTATCCAGATAATACAATTCAAATTTGACGTAAAAATTCACCTTTAACTGCAATATTTATTTAATATAAACCATGCTCATGCTTGATCAGAAGAGTAATGCAGATATCATAATTACTATCTTACGTTGGCTACAAATATAAAGAATGTTATAAAATCAACCTTAGTTGTTTTTTTTGACAGAAGTATGGTTCTCAAAACTCCGTGTGTACATATTCTCTCGATCGAGACAACAAAGCAAGCTCAATCGTGGCATCGGAGATATAACTAATTTAATCTAAAATTTATTATAGTAAAAAAAAAAAAATTTACTAAGTAATATAAGGACTTCGGTTCTTAAGATTTGCGTGCGAAGCCGTGGGTAACAGCTATATAGAGGCAGGAATATGGTACATACCTTCATAATACGCCCAAGAGGCTCACGATGGAACGACTATCAATTATCTCAGCAATGTTTAGAATGTGATAGAAAAAGAATAAGTGAATATAGTGTACTGTTTTCAACGGGAAATTGCGTGCGAAGCCGCGGGCAACTTTTGCAAAAAATTATTGAAATGCGCAGCAAAGCGCGCCGGGCCCGCTAGTGTAATATAAATTTCACTTCATTCTACTTTTATTGTAACTACAAAGAATTGTCTTCGCACATAAAGATATAAATGTCCCAATTTATAAATTACCACTTACAATCTAAAATATAAAAAAACAATATTGAATAAAACATACAAATATTTTAGTTATTTTAACAAAACTCTTACCTGGCATTTTTTTATTAGATCTTCGAGTTCTTTTTTTAACTTTGCTGTTTCTGGATCGTCTTTGGGCATAGTGGTTCAGAGATTTCTATAATAATAGAAAGATTGATTTGTGTCACAGTAATAGCTACAGGATTTACACCATTGTATCATTTACAACATATTACACATACAAAACTTAATTGAATGTTAAGAAATAAATTGAATCAATTGTAATTGTATTGTTAAGGGAACCTCTAGAAGTTTGTAGTTATGGGGACAAGCGCCTGTACTTGGTTTCAGGTTGTAATGAGAAGGGTTTAATAGAGGTAAAATGGAAGAAATCAGATATATGCAGGGGTAGAACATGCTTATGTGTTAAAATTGACTTTACTTTCATAAATATTTTAGAGTTAAATGTCTCATTCTTATATTTATAGCTGTTAATTTATTTTCTCTGCTAATGTGTATTGCTAAACTGAAATTACATTCATCTTCAGTAAAATGTTTTTTTTTTACCCTTTAGCCCATAGGTTCCCAGATGAGTGCCACTCTGCTATGTGTATTGCTAAACTGAAATTACATTCATCTTCAGTAAAATGTTGCTTTTTTACCCTTTAGCCCATAGGTTCCCAGATGAGTGCCACTCTGCTAATGTGTATTGCTAAACTGAAATTACATTCGTCTTCAGTAAAATGTCGCTTTTTTACCCTTTAGCCCATATGTTCCCAGATGAGTGCCACTCTGCTAATGTGTATTGCTAAACTGAAATTACATTCGTCTTCAGTAAAATGTTGCTTTTTTACCCTTTAGCCCATAGGTTCCCAGATGAGTGCCACTCTGCTATGTGTATTGCTAAACTGAAATTACATTCTTCTTCAGTAAAATGTTGCTTTTTTACCCTTTAGCCCATAGGTTCCCAGATGAGTGCCACTCTGCTATGTGTATTGCTAAACTGAAATTACATTCGTCTTCAGTAAAATGTTGCTTTTTTACCCTTTAGCCCATAGGTTTCCAGATGAGTGCCACTCTGCTATGTGTATTGCTAAACTGAAATTACATTCGTCTTCAGTAAAATGTTGCTTTTTTACCCTTTAGCCCATAGGTTCCCAGATAAGTGCCACAGATGGATGCCGTTAAGCAACATAAAGGGTAGCATTGCTGTCTGACTACGAAAGGAAAAGTAAGAAAAATTATTGTTTTAAAACATCAAATACTATGACAATCACTTTTAAGTTTTTATTAAAATTACATATATGGCTTTACTTTAGAAAATATACCGGTATCAAGGGTATGTGACATGTATACAGTTTATGTGAGCTGCATAGTTTGATGTAGTGTGGAGCGCTCAATGACCATGGTGGTAAGATGCATGCCAATAATATAGTTCTAGGCCTCATGCAAGGTAAGCTATAGCTTATTTATGGACAGTTATTATAAGAGCTGCTTTAAGGGGTTAACATCCCACCACAAACAGATATTGCTGAGAATGGCTAGATGGTATGTTTTCCATGAAGACCAAGTTGAAGAAAGATGAAACAATTGGTTGGTATGCAGAAAGTGTCATGTAAAAAGTAGAATACGTCATATCATACGTCTCTATGAATTTTTGAGTGACTTGATAGTATGCAATTACAGATGGGTCAAGTAAGAGTGAAACCACTTCCTATTGTCTTTATTTTAAGGGGTAGTATTGCAACAACCAGATGCTAGTTAATTATCTTTGAGAGTGGAAAACATTAAGATTGTATAAGATCTTTATCGATGAATTCCTCACACTGAGCTACATCACGGGAAAGAAAAGAGCGAGAAGATGTGTAAACAAGTGGAGTGTCTGTTACAGAGAGTAGAGAAAAAAGTTTTTGAAGGTGCAAGGAAAACTCAGGCATGTGCTTCTCAGACTTTTTAAGTTCCTTGAACAACCTGGTGGATTGATGGGTATGTAAACACTTTTTATAACTAATTTCTCCATTTTGTAAAAGAAACAACGGTTAGATGGTTAGAACGAACACTGTAGTGGGGTAGTGGTAGAATATTAAATAGTAGTGGTAGTGGTCAATATTATGTTATTTAAAAAGAATTTCATCTACCATTATAATTTATTACCAACATGGAAAACACTTTTAATAAAGCCACTTAGTGTTTTAAAATTATTTAAATTTTTGGAGAAAGTAATAATGATGCTTTAGAGTGTGAATATCGGTGCCAGGAGCAAGTATCGTTGATTGATTACCCTGTTTCAAAAGATGACACATCCAGCTATTTTCATCGTTGTTTGACATCTAACAACTAATGGCAAGTAAAATTAAATTATATTTTATAAGCAAATAAAAACTGCATAATTTTCAGCAGCAAATGTGTTGAAAACAAAACATAAATAAAACTATAGTTGAATGCATCAGTAGTAAAAATTTACATAAGAGACATACTTGAAATGGCAGATAAGACATGAAATTAGCCACTAGCAGATATTGGGTGTGTTCTGTTTTGACTGTACAGGATATGAGAAGCATAGTGCATCCAGATATATCCCTAGTGATATTAGGCCTTCCTCTACAAAGTCTTGGAATGTAGGTTAGTTAAAAAAATGTTTCCACTACATAATCGCAGATCTATCCACAGAGAAAGATAATTCCTCCCAAATGTACAAATTTCAATGGTTTATTTTTATTTCAAAATAATCATATACAATTACCTACAATACATACCATGTTTTAGGTGTCTAAAGCATGCTTGAGCAGATTGGTAGTTTCATTGTATTTTTTTATAATATTTTCTCATAGTGGAAGTTTGGATTTTTTGTATTAATAGATAAATGATTACTTATGTTAACTATCCTTATTTTAGTGTTACGAGACTGGTTTCAATTTAAAATTAAATCATATTATCAAGGGAGCATATAGTAAGACCTACGTTACTTTTTTACCACTCGTTTTGAGAAGGTTGGGGTCAATTTAAAATGTACAAACACTGGTTACATACATAAAAATAGAAGTAAAACAGCTAAACATTTTACGAAAAAAGTAAATACAATAAAGCCTATATGCTGTTTTATGATGGTCAACCATCCTAATCTCAAATGTTGATAATCGTTTTTTCATGATGTTATGAGTTATATATAATTTAGATTGCAATGGTTTAAAAATATTTACATTTAATTGCATATATTTTAATTGCAATAGCCACCATTTTGAAACAAGTTAGATGGTTTCCTTTATTTTCAAGCTTTAAGCCAGGTCTTATTTAGGCAAATATAAATACCAAGAAACAATACTGTAGCCCAAAGATTTATGAATTTAATGTAAAAATTAGACAGACAAGTTTTGTACAAAATCAGTAGCTCTCGGACACGTTTTCAGGAACATTTTACATTATTTAGATGTAAGGGATCATCTCCATAATTTTAGAGGAATATCACAAAAACACCATGTATATTATATGCTTATTCACAAGGGAATGTTTACAGCTTCACAATTACAAAAATTAAACACAAATTGTAAATAAAATTAAAAGCAAATAATAGCCATTTAAACATTAACTTATTTGTAAAGCTATGAAAATAAGCAGTTTAATTCCAATATACCTGTATTACTATAAAAACAGACAAACATAAGGAAACAACTAACATTTGAGATTATTTTATATATTACACACAATTTTTATTTTCAAAATAACCTATAAAAATACTTTAAACTATTTTTTAATATTTTAATAACTAGGACGGTTTAATAAATGTAGTTAAAGAAAGAATGTTAGAACTTGTGTAAAATATTAATTTCTTAGATATTATTTTGAGTTATTATTGTATGAAGCATTGAATGAACACAAGTTACAAAATAATGATAAATAACTCTTTTTAACTAGGAATATGTTTTATATAACCACATGTGATATGGTAATGTCTTTTATTTAAGAATAAAATATATAATTTTCTAGCAATAGTGGAACGAATAAATAAATTAGCACAAACACAAGTAAAATGAACTTCTGCCATGTTCTTAGAAACTCAAGATACCTTTAAAAATTGACGGTATTGATTTTCTATATACCCCCACTATGAAACTTTGATAGTTACGACTGTATTTAAGTTTTGGTTTCAATTTGTATTATTAATTTGTAAAATAGTTAAATAATCACTATGGAATGTACTGACAGCAACCATGATCATTGAAGATCAATGATAACATAACACTAAAAGACTACTAAAAAAATATAGTAGCATCAAAAATATTGGTTTAGTCAATCAAAATAAATGGGAAAAAAGAATTAGCCATCCTACAGATTACAAATTTAAAATATTGATTTGATTAGTCATAAACGAACTTACTAACGTTTATAACATCAATTGAAATGGTTAAGATTAACTAATTTTCTCCAAAGGATTTGTACTGATAAGATATCTTGCAATTGAAATGCAATAACGTAATACAACCAAATTATTTGAACACATTTAATACCTGATACAAGCAAACAAGCTTATTATTTTGAGATTTTAATAATTTAAAAAATTGTACTATTTAAAGTTAAAAAAAAAATGTAAATACAACACCAAAAGTCTGTTACATAATTAAACAGTATTTTAGAAAGGAAACTGGACAAGAAAAGCTAAGAGCTAAACCAAAATCAATATGCTGTAAACACACCTGGAGCGGTAGATGGTCGAGTGTGCTAAGGGGTGAGTCTTGTGTCGCGAGTTCTGTAATCTGCTTAGCTTATTTGATTAACTTTATACTTTAACCAGCTTATGTCCATTGCTGCCAACTGCCAGCCCTCTACAAACTGCTGTTCTAGCTATCTACAAGTAGTTCATTGTACGTCAAAATTACTACTACACCTATACTACTTTTGGAAAAGACAAACAAATATTTAATTAAAAATAATACATTTTTTTGGTGTGAATGACTGATTTCAGAAAACCAGTATTATTTGATGTATAATGATGTAATGGTACGTTCCATTATTAATGCCACACTGCATTTATTTTCGTAGAACCATACAGATGAACCAACTAATTATTTCTTCCCATCAATATAACATAAATCCTCAATGAAATGAGTTGTTTTTAATATACAGACGGATTTAGAATATATTGTTATTGTTGAATTCCAATTTAATTAGGTCTGACGCCTTTCTTAGTATTTGTATCACAATATAAAAGTATATAAAAAACACCTGTTCATCTCTTACAACAAAATGAATAGAGACAAAGCTTTGATTTAAAGCAGTTATGTTTCCTCATACGATTTATTTCTATCTTCAACATAAAGCAACATTCTGCCATTTAGAATTATGAGTTTTTTCATATTCCCAAACTGATAACTTTTTGGTACGTACACATTTAGAAAACTTGGCTATGTGGATAATTTAAAATCTCATTTTACCCATTTGCTGTGGCAAAAAGCATAATGAGGATTAACGGATGCAAAAATCTTGAAAATATTGTGTTTAGCGTTGCACAATGGCTCCATTTGGGACCATCCGTAATGTGCACTCAGGTCACATCAAATGTCTTGACAAAGATTCAACACATGATTTTGTTTTTTTGCTGTGTTTACTGTATTGCCAATGCACCTGATTTCTTTACAACTTTAGCTGTTATTTTAAAATATGGAAAATACATATAACTTTGCCACCAAAAAATGTTAGCTACAAATAGCATTTCAAATATGTACAAATGATACAAAATTGTATTTAAAATGCTTTGAGCATTGAACATTGAACCTTGTTTTAAAACACTGTTGATAAAATTTTACAGAATATTTTCAAACAATTGTTAGTTTGATATAGGAGGTAACCACCAAATCGCAAAGCTATGAAACAAAATGTTTAACATAATTTTCAACTTCTTCTAGATACATTTATTTTTTTTTCAATCCCCTTGAAAATAGACATAAGTAAGGTTGTGATCTACACATCTGGATATACAACAATAATAGGTAATCTTGGAAATATAAATAAAACATCTTAGACTTTGCTACCTTTATTTACAAAAGTAAACAAAGTTTTAGCATTACAAAAATTACATTTTATAGTATAAAGCCTAAGAAAAAACAATAAAATAACAAAGGATTATGGTTTGATAAAAATAGAGAGAACAGTATTAGGTGGAAAGCTGGTACACAATATAACTTTTATTTGATTTTTGCTATTCCTATTTTTGAATCAACTTACAGAATTGTAATTTTTATAAAACTACTAATGTATATAGTAAAAAATTTAAACAAGCCACCTAACAACTAATCTAAAGGAACAAAATACAAGGTACTAATAAGGAATAGATTAAATGAGTATTTAGGAATGAAGTATAAATAAAATGTTACATTCATAAAAGTAAAAAATAAGGAAATCCAAATAAAACTAACAGGAGAAAAATCTGTAAAACTAACATGAGATTTAATTAATTGAATTAACTAAACTTAGAATGGTTAAATAAAATAAAAACTGACCATTCAAGTCAAATGATAATTAATAACTTGCTGTAGTAAATAAAGAAACGAGTAGTATGTATTTTTATATTTAGTACACAATTTGGCCTTTACTGCGCTCTATACTGAGTGATCAATTAAGTAGTCCAATACCATAACACGCGCACTATGGCGTTTGCCGTAGTTGACGTGTTAAACTACTGTACAATAACTGTCTAGCTGCAATACATGTAGATAACAATCTCACTGCAGCTATATACTGTGGGATCTTAAGTAGTTTAACTACGGTGTTAATAACATAGGATTGATGTTAAAATGAAAAGAGCATATCACTATGAATAAATAATATCCATAAATATGACAATGCGCTTACAGAAAAAATGTCAAATGTATCAAAAGAGAACTGTTGTCATACAAAATACAGTACCTTATAAATAA
The DNA here is from genome assembly GCF_021130785.1 of Homalodisca vitripennis. NCBI lineage: Eukaryota > Metazoa > Arthropoda > Insecta > Hemiptera > Cicadellidae > Homalodisca > Homalodisca vitripennis. The sequence continues at coordinate 173,776,785 of NC_060210.1, forward strand.
AATACAAATTCCAAAAAATATGAAACATATAAACATGACAGTATTTTCTTAACTATCTAAATATTAATTTATAAAACTGTGCGTGATTCAGGATTCAAAACTTTCAAAGAACTATTTTCTCTCAAGTATTATCATAGAACCGATTAAATGGTAACTTACCCAATATTTAAGGATACAATCAAGCATAGCATACTTTTTCTTAGGTTTTGTATATAATAACTGTAGGGCTTTTGTAAAATCAGCAAAATGATTATCACATTTAAAAAACAATGGTTGTTCATATTTGATTATTGATAGATTTTTATTGATAAACATTCTCTTATAAGAAAATATTGTCTATATACATAAAATGCTTAAAACATAATATTTTAAAATAGTATGAACATATTTTATCCTACATTGTTCTTCGATATATCATGATGCCAAGTTCATATAATTCGATGTTAAGAAAAATGAATGAAGAATAAGATTCAACATTAACCCATTGGGAGGCACAAATAAAGTGTCCTAAATTGAACTATTCTGTCAAAACATTTTCTATTCACTTCTATACATCTAAAATACTAGACCTAGATATTTGCACATATTGTTTTTGATAAAAAGTACTTACCGAGTTTTAATAATGATAAATTTATTTATTATGCATCAAAATTGTCACCAATTATTGTATCTCAGAATTATTTTGTAAACACAATTCCTACATTAATAAAATGTAAAAAATAATCAATTTACAAATTTGACAATATTTAAAAACATCTAACCAAAAACATTTTGAAAAGAATTTTCTGTATGAAACATTTTACTTTTCAAAGTAAATAATACGGTTTCTACAGATGTATAAAACAGCAATATAGTATGTAAAACTAGAGATAAATCATGTATTGTAAAAACTTTAAGGAAAATTAAACCTTAGATTTATTAAAGCATTTAATGACCAAATACAGAACATAAGGGAATGTCTAATTTATAATTATAAATAATTTAGATTTTATAGAAAATCTACAAAATTCATCTAATACAATGGACTCTGACCATTCCTGTAGTCAATCAGTCAATTTTAAAAACTTTTCCGCTTGAAAAACATTTCTGGTTAAAAATTAACGTTAAACTATAAAATAAAATAACAAAATACCATGTCTGAGACCAATTGACAAAAAGTCTTTCTTTGGTATTTAAATTATAACCTGTTTTATTCCAACACCTCATATTGTTTTCCAAAATGCAACTAAATGCTGTAGTAAACATATTTGGCATAAAACCATTTGTTCAAAATATTAAAATATAGGAAACTTTAAAATATAAAAATAGTGTTACTTTGGAACTAAAAGTTTATTAGTATTTAGCACATTATCATATTTTGATCTCTAATTTAAATAATAAAACATACAAAAATGTCACCTACATGAGAAATAAATTCTATTTGTTCATAAAAAAGATCATGATAACGTCTTTATTCATAAGCATTAAGCATTAAAACTTGTAATTATAAATATTAAAAATATACAAGTCACAATACAAATTATACTATTGAACTTAGATGGAATTATATGGTTAATAAACTAGAAACTAATACATGCTTGATAACTACTCAATACTAATTTAAGAATCTATGGATCGACGAAAGATATCATAATGTAGCGAGTGCCATTAGTAACTCGCAATCCCTCGTGGAAGTGTGTCAGACGGCCAGGGTGCATCAGCAACCAGCCCACTCTAGTGTCAGTCACACTGCAGTTGTAACGCAAGAACTTGCAGCCACCACCCTACACCCAACATCCGTTATATTGATTGTTTACTTACTGTACGTGTAGCTTGTAACAGCAAAACTACGACTACAGCGAATCAAGACAACTGAATATAATTTGGTTCTTTTCTGTAACAGAATCAAATGTTAACTGAACCATATACTCAAAACATTATCTCAGGTGATAAGGAAAACACTCTTGATTTGTGCAATTTTACTTCAGAGCTGTCATAAAAAGTTATTGTAACTGTGATCTCAATATTGTCTGTAAAGTTTTAATCAACCAAAATGCATGGAATAAACCAATACATTTTAGAGCAAATATACAAATGGTTAATGAATTCCTAACAGGAGAAAAAAATACCAAAAAATGGAAATCTATTTCTCCTAAAAGAAAGTAAAGATCGGTACTGTATAAGGCTGTTAGTTTTATTTATGTAATTTTCTTTGTTAAAAAGTTTTATTTACGTAGTTGTCTTTGTTAAAAAGATTATGTAATTCTAATTTAAAAAGATTATGTAATTCTAATTTAAGAAAAGGTTATAAATTTAGGTTCTGTTAGAAACAGAGTTTTTTTAATTGGAAAATGTTTTTATTGTATAGATAATGATCTTTTTGATTATGTTATCTAATTATTCCACATTTGGCTGATGTTAAGTTCTTGTTATGGTATTATTTGATATTTTGACAAATCATATTGTTTAAGAACTGGATGTACTGAACAAACTTTGAGTTTTTCCCATAAGAAAAATGTTAAACATTAAACACTTTTAAACCCTTATTTTTGGTTGTAGCATTATGGGAGATGTTTTATTTTTAAAATATGAAAAAATTCAAAAAGATCATACAAGTGGATGAGGTTTAATATTAATCTTATGGGGCTACTATCGAGACACAGTGGCTATTCATTTAAAACTGAACATGTTTTTGGCAAACGGAACGACAAACCTGTCTGTATATCTGCCAAAAACTTGATCAAGAATATTATTTTATCTTTATTTGAGCATGGACATATTCTATTTTAAACACATCTACCTGTATTCTTTACTACAGTACCCTTACTCACTTGAATGTGTAATTTAATAATAACAATTCTAATATCAGATGACATCCAATAACCGTGTTTTTTATCACATTGCATAGTCTGTATTACCACATTGTATTATTGATATGCTGTATGGATATACCTCTGAATCATAATGTGGTTGTTAGTATCGACATAAGTACTGGGTACAACCTTTGATTGTACTACTACACAAGAGATAAATAACTCATCAAATGTTATAAATTAAGGCACAGAAAAAGTTCTGATTGCCATCTGTAGAGTTGAAGGTCAAGTAGCAAGTATCTGAACAGCAACAATCAAAGTAACATGATGGGAGTCCTAGCATCGGAACTCAGAACTAACTAAAACAATCCCATAAATCTAAGCACACCTCATCTTTACGAATGATTTATCTTCTGTGACTTCTACAATCATACACAGTTTGTAATTGTTAATATATCTATTTATTATACAGAAAGAAACATTTCTTTGAGAAAATAAGTTAGAGGTGGTTGAATATTTCTACAAAAGGTATTGAAATCTTTCATTATAACCTAATTTTGATTAGATCTGTAATTGTTATACTGGCTTATTTCAGTAGGACACAAGGAACTAACCTGATAGTCAATGTTGGGCCGATTGAGGGCAAGGTTGATAGTGTACGTAGAGGAGTCATGGTGAGGTCGCAAAGATGGCTGCTCGTCGGGTCGGTAACGAACTACGAAGTTCATCAGTGATTTAGGTGGCTGTAAAAATGTTCATTTATCATGGATTACTCCAAGAACTATATGGCCCTTTCCTATTTATCATGCACTAATATAAAATATCTTACTTCAATATAATAAATTAAGTTTTTAGCAATAGCCTCTCCCTTTTGTAACCTCAGAAGATAATTAGGAATATAACAGTTCTGCCAGTGTCAAAGTAACACTGGGGATACACTACTTTCACCAACAAACATTCACAATGGCATCAAGAAAACACTGGTAACCACAGACAACTTCTCACCAGCAGCTTGGATCAGGGCTTTTGATACCTGAAATTACATGTAATACCTTCTTAGTTCTATATTTCCTAAGAAGTCTAATGGTCACAAAATGATTAAAAGGTATTTTAAATTATTACAGGTTTTGGTAAAAAAAACCTTAAAAATAAATAGTATACACAGTGGTATATTAATATACTAAACATGCATGATGAAGTTTTAAAAAGATTGAAGAAAAATAGTTTGATTTCCATTCTAATTTCAATTAAATTATTATACAAAATTAAGACTTTTATATTTATCAAGCCGATTTATACAACAAAAGTTTTTATTATTTTGAACGATTGTGACTTGTAAACAATTAAAGCAAAAATCCGGTAAACATCGAGTAAATGAAAAAATCAAATAGTCTAATACTTAATTGAAAAAACGAGATAACGTAAAAATAACAATGGTCCAAAATTTAATTTTTAATCATTATTATTTAAATATTTTAATTCTAAATAAAATTATGTGTGTGCTTAAACCAAGAAAGAAATTGGTATACAAAACTTTAAAATTAAGATTTCAAGTAATTTTATATAACAATTAGACACCTATTATTTTTTACCACTATTAAGTGATTCCGTTATTAATAATTACAAGAACTTAGCAATTTCAATTATAATAAATGTTTCTTTTCTGAAGCCATGATATGCTGCAAGTAAGGCTATTCTTTTAAGTAATATATTCAATCTGCTCATTAGACATGGCCCATTCACATAGTTTAAAAAAAACGATATAAGACAAATTAGTCTATAATTTACTTCATTTTCAGGATCACTAGATAAAAAAAATTTTATTTTCAGTAGTTTAAGGTCTTTGTGACTTTTTTTTGAAATAAGAGGAGAATTAACAAGGCGAGCGGTTTTATTAAATGTTGTTTACTGAGCCAGTTGAATATTTTTATCAAATACAATACAATCAATATACTATTCATGTCTTTCTCAGATATTAGTTTGGAGTAGAGATATACTTCAATAAAATTTTGTTAGGTTTGAATATATAATATAATTACCAAAACATGATACTGATCTGAAATGAGGTGTTTTGAAGTCTTGACCATATTAGTATAATATTCATTAAAAACAGTAACAACGTCCTCAGGGCTATCAGTTAGCATACTAATATGAGATAAATAAACATTATTATTTAGTTTTATTCTTTTACACAAATTTTGTTATCTAAAAAACTATGTTTCTTTACAAAATATTACTAGATTGGATTGATATGTTATCATAGTAATAATTTTTAGTTTTTAAGAGTTTTCAATGATGTTCATTTATTCTTTTTAATGAATGTATGTTTTGAAGTTTCATATCTCTATACATTTTAGTAAGTTTAATTATTTCATCCTTACTTTACAACAAATAAAATAATATCCAATTGTTATTTTTATTGAATTGTCTACTTTTGGCTTCGGAAAAAACTATAATTCAAATAATAATTCAAGAATGTTAAAAACATAAAACTTATAGTTAACACTAGCATCATATACACAAAATTGGCTTTCTTACGAGAAAAATGGTTTATTGCATTCAGATAAACTGCCTTTGCTAGTGATAGTTTTATAATGTAGATGAGTTGTGCACAATGGATAGGTAAAATTGTAATTAATTCTTCAATTAATCCTTAACTTATTTTTTGGTATGTTGGTCAGGATACGAATACATAGCGATGTGATAAGATGCTAAGTGAAATTATCAAGTACACGTTAACATATGGAATAAAGTATACAAGGTGTGACTTGTTTTTTCTATTTTATTCCACATGATGTTTTGTATTTTAACTGTGATAGTTTTGTGTCAAGTCGCTGTCTGTGTATTCGTACCTTAAGAATACTTTTCAGTTGTATAATAAACTCAAACACAAAAATCAACCATATCGTAAATAAATGGCTTCTTATTACACTTTTTAAATTCTCTAATTTCTCTAGTACTTTTTAAACATGAATATTTCAATTACAAGCTATTATAAAATAAGCTAATTATATTTTTTAGAACAGCCCACACCTAAATAGTCTGACGGTGTACAGTGCATCTGAATCACCCCTGTACACCCTAGCCTGTACACTGCTTAGTCTCATCAGTCTCCAGACAACATTATCAGTTTTGCAGACATGCAAATCAGACAGTAGTGACCATAACCACATCATAGAGGGAACAGCTGATGGTCAGCAGGGATATGGCAGCACCGTTTAAAATGTCATATGAATATTTTGATATGGTCTGCTCTAGCTATATTTTATAATGCATTTTTTCAAATTGCATTACTTGGCAACAGCCTAACACACTTCTGTGAAATACGCAATTTGATTCTAAAGCTCATTCTCTATATCAAATACTTATAACATAACCCCATTCTCTATATGAAATACTTATAACATAACCCCATTCTCTATATGAAATACTTATAACATAACCCCATTCTCTATATGAAATACTTATAACATAACCCCATTCTCTATATGAAATACTTATAACATAACTCCATTCTCTATATGAAATACTTATAACATAACCCCATTCTCTATATGAAATACTTATAACATAACCCAACACATAAACTTTACAATGGGTGATTTGATATGATAACAAGGTTTCAGACATTTGCCATCATTAATGTTATAAAAATAGAACACTGTATTTTGAGGATTGGATCCCATTCTCCTATTCAACTAAGGCACAAAGTTAAAGATACACAAAAATCTAAATCTATTCAATTCAACAAATCAAACACACTGACTTAAAAACATAAATATAAAAGCTGAATGAAGCTGCCTTTTTTTTTTTTTTTTTTTTTTTTTTTTTTTTTTTTTTTTTTTCCTTTGGGATATTAGGGTGGATTCATAGATCCTCACACGTCAACCTGAGCTTATTGTGTGCCCCTTTGATGTTAGAGGGGTAAGCCTATCTTTGTGCCCTTAATTAGGCTAAGAAGCTTTTCCCCGATACTAGCATCTGGTTCGTCGCCTGGTTGTTTATCACCGAAAAGAGCCCTTCTCCTTGCTCCCAGTCTCTCACAGTCTCACAGTCCAGTATTATGTGTTTTGCAGTCTCTTCAGACTTATTGCAGAGTCTACACTCCGAGTCCTCATTTCGTAAACCTAGAGTGTTTAGGTGTTTCCTGAAGTGGCCGTGTCCAGTGATCAAGGCAATCACTTGCTTAACCCGATCCCTGCCCAGCCCCATCAGCCATTTGGTGAAGCCGGAGCTAGAATCGGCAAGCAGTCTTTTGCCGAGTGCTTGTCCTTGGTGACTCTGCCACCGCAAGCGGTGTGTCTTCCTGGACCATTTGTTTATACTTTGGTAAGCGGCTGACTTGCTTATACCACAACTCGGTTCTGGACCGGTGTATGGCATGCTTGCTCCGCTTTTGGCAAGCCTGTCGGCGCATTCGTTGCCACCTATGCCTGTGTGGCCCGGTACCCAACCAAGACGCACACAGTTGCGTGATCCAAGCTTGCAGAGAGTGTTAAAGCACTCCCACACAAGCCTGGATCCAATGCTGTTGGAGTCAAGAGCTTTAAGAGCTGCCTGACTGTCTGACATTATACAGATGTTCATTCCCTGGTACCCTCTGGTGAGGCCTAGGTTGGCACAGGCTAGGATACCATAGATTTCGGCTTGAAATATGGAGCAGTTCCGACCCAAACTGCCGCAAAGGGCAGTTCTAGGGGATTGACTAAACACTCCATATCCAGTTCTACCCTTAATAAGCGAGCCATCCGTGTACCAGACAAAGCTCTTTCTTATTGTTGGGATGTTATCTTGCGATTTCCACTCATCTCTGGAGTAGAAGTCAACAGAGAATGGCTTATTGAATACGAACTCCGTTCTCATTATGTCGGAGACCATTTCGAGAATAGCGCTTGGGTTTACAGCTTCAGTGATGGCGCCATGGCTCGTGTTAGACGCGCCATTCCTCCACAAGCCAGCTACCAAGCTGCCTTTTACTCCTCTCTCTTCCCAATTATCTCCATTCTGTTCCCTTTTGATTTAGATGATGAGTCACATAGCTACAGGAAAAGCTTATATTAATTTTTCCTCAGTCTTTCACTTTCTCTAGTATATGTGGATATGTTGTACAGTGAGGATCAATTTAGATCCTCAGGTATATACTTGGGTTTTTTTGACATAAAATTTATTCTGTTTTAACCATAACAACAGTAAGTTTATCACTAAATAGTGATTAGATTTTAATTTCTGTTTATGCTTAACCTCATATCTAAGGTTTTTCAACAAATGTAGAAAGGATAAATTCCAATTATCGAAGCATAATGATTTATTTTTATAAAATTAACAATGGCAATAATGTCTGAAAACCTGTTATCTTTTCATACACAGAGTCGTGTTAGTGGCATTTCAGACATTATAAGGAAGGACACAGAAGGGGAGTGTGGGCATCAGTGGACAGGAGATCTATGGTCTGACAATGCTAATATCAATACTACAAAATGAATCTGGCATATTTAGGTACAATATGCAATGGAAGTGTAGTAGTTCTCAGTGAACATGAGATAAATACTTCGACAATGCTAATATCAATACTACAAAAGGAATATAGCATATTTAGGTAGGAGATGGATGGGCAGTGTGGTTCTCAGTGGGCATGAGGTCTGTGCTTTGACAATGCTAATATCAATACTACAAAAGGAATATAGCATATTTAGGTAGGAGATGGATGGGCAGTGTGGTTCTCAGTGGACATGAGGTCTGTGCTTTGACAATGCTAATATCAATACTACAAAATGAATCTGGCATATTCAGGTAGAATATGCAATGGAAGTGTAGTAGTTCTAGGTGAGCATGAGATAAATACTTTGACAATGCTATCAATACTAAAAAAGGAATATGGTGTATTTAGGTAGGAGATAGAAGAGTGTGGTCCTCAAGAGCCTGAGAACTGCAGATCAACAATGCTAATGAACTACTAGAATCAGACCAATATTTTCATACATTTTGATTCTGCTTTACACTCAATACCTTCATTCCTATGCTACTGTACATTAACTAATGATCTTTTCTAATGAGTAGTTGACACTAGACAGTAAAAAGACACTAGAGCGTATCTCTATATTTATATAGACAGTTTTGTATAAGTTCAACCGGTAAATATGTTGAATATAACCTTTACAAAACATTAAATTAGCTATAATTTTGTAATGATATTAAGTTTCAAAATGTATATTGTTTCATTATATTATATTGACTAATTTACAAAGTAACTTGCTAACACATATCTGGGAAGAAAAAATAAATAATTAATTACCTTATGTGTATTTGTTAATTTTTTTAACATTTTGATGTTTATATAATTAATATTTTCAAAATATGTAAAAAATGTAAACTCTCAATGTCAAAGTGTTTAAGAAGTAATTGTAATTCCTTGAATTACAATAATATTAACAAAAGTAATTGTCTTTTAGCACTTATTGACAAAATGTTGAGTGATAAACTAGCAGATTTAAAGAGCAATCAATAAGATAGTACACAAATGTTCACGTTAATACTTATTGCTTGTAACAAATGTACACTACATAGACTAACTTTCCACCGCGAGAAGCCAAATATTGCAAGTGGTCTACAAGCAGAGTGGTGGTATGTATGATACATAAACGTCAGCTGTGACTGCCTTCACCATTGCGCCATGAACACTGATGATCAGTACAACTTACATCTTCATATCCAATAAACACAGTCTGCTGTAGTGGACTAACAAAGGAGATCAAGAAATCATCCCACACCATCTCCAGACCCACTTGCTTCATATGGATGTCTCGAGTTGGGACATTCTCATAACCACCTTCAATCCTAAGGTCCTGGTGAGGTAAAGGGTATTGGTAGAGAAGAGGGATAGAGAGAAGTGACAGGCAAAAGGGAAAGCAAATTTAAAACCAACAAAATGGACATGTTTAGGTTCAAAGGTAACAATGGATTGATTAGGAAAAGAGAGAACAAACAAAAAACTAATATAAAATAATGCATGGAAAAAGTTAGTACATCATGAAAGTATCCAAGGAAGACGTGCTCCTGTAGAGGTCTGACGTACACTCTCAGAAACTCCATCCATGTCTGGTCATAGCCAACCTGGTTCATATGGATGTCTCTGGTTGGCACATTCTCGTAGCCTCCTGATAGGCGATTGTCCTGGACATACGGATTTCATTGTATATACACAAATAGTATAATGTTCGTATATACGCCTCCCAGCCACACCTGTGTTTAGTATTACAACCACAACAAGTTTGTTGTCAATGTATGATTAAACAAATTCATGTTAGCATCATATCTTGTTTCAATTGATAAAAAAAAACCATTCAAATTTAGAGAAATACAATATTTTGTAAAAAATATATAACAACAAAGAAAAATGTAGGCCTTGCACATGAATTTATTTAACTTTTTGTAGTGTAAATAATGTACATACACATTCAGTAAATTATATTTTGGTTGTTAAGACTACATCTTAGATTTTGAGAAAGATGCATGATTAGTTACTGTTTTTGAGTTTTAATTACAAGGAGACAACTGAAAAAATATCTAAGTTATGTATAATACAGCCAAAATATTTATTTATCCAGTATGTATATTACCTACGAACAAACTGTACTTAAACTTTTCCTCTTATTTTTCATTATGTGTGAGACTACAATAAATATAATACATATTTTACATTGTAAAATTGTTTATACAAGCTATCTTGTTACAAAAATTAAGATATAAAATTATAATGGTTTTTATCAGTTTTTAGAAGGCTTTGATGCATTAAAATAAACTTTTAGAGTGACTGGTTATCGTATTATATGTTGTCATAAAAATTATATCTTTTTTTATTAAAATAACATTTAAAAAAATTTCATGAATGGTTTTTGAAACACCAAGCTAAGTAGAAGCTATGTGACGATCTGAGTAAATGATCTGGCTATCATTTACACATGAATTTTACATGACTTTTTTATATAGTTTGATACCTTTCAGTCCTAAAATGATTAATTGTTATACATCAGAGAACAAAACTGCAGTCTGGAAAATTTAACAGGACTTAAGTTAAAAATTATATAGAACTAGCGGGCCCGGCGCGCTTTGCTGCGCATTTCAATAATTTTTTGCAAAAGTTGCCCGCGGCTTCGCACGCAATTTCCCGTTGAAAACAGTACACTATATTCACTTATTCTTTTTCTATCACATTCTAAACATTGCTGAGATAATTGATAGTCGTTCCATCGTGAGCCTCTTGGGCGTATTATGAAGGTATGTACCATATTCCTGCCTCTATCTAGCTGTTACCCACGGCTTCGCACGCAAATCTTAAGAACCGAAGTCCTTATATTACTTAGTAAATTTTTTTTTTTACTATAATAAATTTTAGATTAAATTAGTTATATCTCCGATGCCACGATTGAGCTTGCTTTGTTGTCTCGATCGAGAGAATATATACACACGGAGTTTTGAGAACCATACTTCTGTCAAAAAAAACAACTAAGGTTGATTTTATAACATTCTTTATATTTGTAGCCAACGTAAGATAGTAATTATGATATCTGCATTACTCTTCTGATCAAGCATGAGCATGGTTTATATTAAATAAATATTGCAGTTAAAGGTGAATTTTTACGTCAAATTTGAATTGTATTATCTGGATAGTAAAGTCTATGTTTAACAGTGATTGCAAAAACAGTTTAAACAAAATTTGTCGTTTCTCTTAAGCTTACTCTATGCTTTAAAACTATAAGTGTAATATATGTTTACAAAGAACAGCTGATTAAAAATTTGAAAAGACGTTAACATATGTTTGCTGCAATGCATTTCTTATGGGTATTTCTGTAACCAGTGGGGCGGAATCCTGAATCGGGAAAGGGATGGGCATAGCTTATAAACCTTCTCCGTGGAAAAATACATATACGTACAAATTTTCATCATGATCGGTCCAATAGTTCACGATTCCATAAAGGACAAACATACAAACATTCATTTTTATATATATAGATATTAAAATTTAGTTATTAATTTCATTAAAGAATAATTATTTATCATTATTATTATTTTCATACTAATAATGGGGAAACAGAGCACCATCAGTAATTAAATGACAACAAAATTGTTTATACAGATGTTGTTGGTTGAAGTGCTTATATGACAACTCTATGGTTCGGGCCAGTCTCAACATTTTACACTTGTCTTAATTGGCAATACTATGACACATGTATGTTTATACAGATGTTGTTGGTTGAAGTGCTTATATGACAACTCTATGGTTCGGGCCAGTCTCAACATTTTACACTTGTCTTAATTGGCAATACTATGACACATGTATGTTTATACAGATGTTGTTGGTTGAAGTGCTTATATGACAACTCTATGGTTCGGGCCAGTCTCAACATTTTACACTTGTCTTAATTAATTGGCAATACTATGACACACGTTTGTTTAGATTGTTAAAAAAAAAGTTGAAGCACTATGGTTACATAAAAGAGACTGACCCACTTTTCTTATTGTTCAAATTTATATAGTAACTAAACAATTAAAGGTTTCAATATAAATATCTTTTCGTTTCTAAGACAATTTATAATATTAATGTTTTTTTTATACAGTGTTTTAATATGCACAAGCAATATTATGATCATTTTTAGGAACACTCTAATTGTAAAATCAATCACCTTGGAATTCTTGAATTAAGCATTCAGATATTTACCACAATTAAATTATTTATTTGCATTTTTTAATTGTAATACTAATTTAGGTTTTTATACATGCCCAAATGATATAATACACCTTTAAGGAAAATATCATTGTTTCAATGGTATTATTTTATTTTTAAATAGAAGATACTTTGCATAAATCAAAGAACTAGTAGGGTGATTACTCTGTACGAAATATTACTTACGGTATTGGAGCCATCGGACCACTTGCCAAAATTCTCCATGATATCAATAAGGCTCTGACAGAACTCTGGGGTCACCACTGGGAACCAATATACATCTGGACAAGGCTGTAACATTAACAATTCAGTAAACACGACAAGTCTATACTTTTATGATGAAGTTACCCATTAAGGTATGATATGAGTACCTGCTCAGCAGTCTTATTAGGGTTGAAATTCTCTGGGTACTCGGGGCTGATGTAACGCTGCTCCCAGTCCTGGCGGTTGGTCAGCAGCTCGTACATGTCCGGGTGGGTACGGCTCGGGTCGTAGTTCTCAGGATCAACCAGGTGTCCGTACTCTTCCAGATTGGAAACGTACATGAAGACTCCCTGAATAGGTTAAATAAAATAAATATTTTTATTTGTGTTATAATTAAATTCCCAAAATTCTGTGAATCCCTTACAAAAATTGATAAGATTTCTTTGGTTTTCAATGTTTATTCAGCTTACAATGGATCCTTTATAAGAAATTGTTTATATTGATAATAACAATTAACTTGGTATTATAGTCAAAATACTTAGCATTTAATAATGAGATAATGTCTACCTTAAGAAAAGAACTATAAATCCTTGTAAATTAAAAATACCCAGATGGCAAGTTATTGAGTATTTTGGAAGAGACAAAGAATCGGTGCTGCATAAGGAATAGTAAGATGACTGTTTTACTGAAAATAGGTGTTGGTTTTTGAATACAAATGTCATAGATTCCAACAAGTCTGCTTGGAAAAGTCAACAAGTTAAATTGTCTTCTACATGACTGAGAATTAACTGAGTCCATATATTACTCTTATGGCCTTCTTTTGAAGCGTAAATAATTTTGGTGGATTCATGATCCCATATGATTAAACTATATATAGCTTATATAGGGATAGAAACATCCATAGTAGCTGCCAGTAAGACATATTTACCAGAAAATGAGGTCAACCTGTTTTTAACATGAATAAACTGCTGATTGGTTTTTTAATTACTTTATCAATGTAGCTGTCGAAGGACAAATAAAATCAATTATCACACCAAGGAAACCACAGCCAGAACAGGGACTAAGACAAAAATCTTCAATTATTGAGTTCGCATTCTGAAGGACCTTAAACGGAATTCAAGAAGTTTGGTCCTCTTTACATTTAATTGAAGATGGTTCTGTTTCAATCACTGAAGCAAAGAATTACTTTGAATAAAGATATCGGTTTCTAAACATTTCCTGTCTTTATTGGAGATGCTGAAGGATGCATTTTATCTGCAAAGAGGCACAAATTGCTCTGATTTACAGCTGCATGTATGTTAAATAGGTCCAAGGACGGAACCTTGTGGCTATTTAAAGTAGTCAGTTAAAGTGGGTAGCTTACTAGACTCATGTATAGAGAGACAACCTGGACTGTCAATATATAGAACAGTCACCACTTGCTTTCGGTTGAAAACAAAAGAAAAAAACCTGGTCGTAGGCTTGCCTCTAATAAAGACTTAATGGACTTTTTAAAGAAGCAAATTGTGAGGGACTACGTTACATGCTAGGTCTAAAAATAAGGGAATGATATATTTATGGTCATCAAGTGAAGAGAAATCTCATGAAGGAAATGAAATAACTGCTAAAGACAGTTGCGTACTTGATGCAAGCAATGGTGATTGGGTTTTGATTAGAATTTTAAATTGTACATTATATTAAAAAGGTTTCTTTCACTTTAAATACTAGTTCCATATGTAACTTTTGAATTTTAATACATGGTAGGTAGATCACAATTTATTATTATTAACTTTGATTTTGCCAAATCAATTCTGATGTTCGTTGTTCTTTATGTAGTCAGAAGCTTTTGCTAAATTGTATAATTTTTTAACAGGATTGACAAGAAAATGTTTGTACTTAATACACTTAAGTTCTATAAAGTGATACATTGAAATATTAAGTAACCTAATATTCATCATTGAGTTACTGAATTTATTTCAAAGAGAAGTAATGTTTACTAGGATAGAAAAAATATTCCTCCACTGGAAGCACACTTAAGACCACCAGGAGATGTAATAAAGACAAATTTTCTGACAAACACATTCACACAATCATTACAATTCTTATCAGTATGACTATACTCTTGTGTAATGATGAAAAAACAAAAGTTACGGAACTTTGAGTACCTTTTCTCTGTTGTGGTGACAGAAAGCCATGTCAGGATCCAAGGTGGCAATGTCGTAACGAGGCTTGTGTCTCCGCAGCAGTGTAGCATTGGTCAGATAAGCAGCTGAAATGTATGGCACATTCCATACACCCCTGAAACAGTTCAGAAATGATAGTGGCTTCAAGTTATGCTAACACATGTCAAAATTACAGTTACTCAATGAATTATAGAAAATTAATAGCTCAGGAAAAAGGTTAATTTTGATAAAATTATTTACTTTCTATAATATTTTGAAATACTTTTGCTTGCCTGCTCCAGCAGGCTAAGTTAAAAGTCTGCAGTATCAGACGATGAAAAGTTCTTGATCATTGGTTCAGTTGCAGGACTTCAACACACTAATCATTGCTAACAAGCATGCATCAAGTTATTAATGTGAGTCATCTGTACCACTTCTTTGGTGGATATTGTAAAAGGCTCATACATAGTATAGGATTTCTTCATGACAAGCTAGGTGACTGTAGAGCCAAGTACTCTACCACATCATTCCTAACACTCTAATGCTGGAATATACACATGGAAGATCTTTAAATCTGCGCAGAGATGGGGGAGTGAACAAGCTAAGCCAGTTGTTGTTGACCCATTATGACCTTGTTAAATCAAATTAAACAATGAAGGCCCCCTGGCGGCAACTTCACAAGGAGGGGCTCACACCTCGTTGCCAACATCCTCTCTGTCACCACCTTGTGTTTCTGATTTGGTCTGGCCTGTATCATCTCTGGCCTTTATGTTCCATCCCTGTAAGGGCTGACTTTAGTGTCACCCACCATATTTCTTCTAAAGGTAAGATTGTTCAATTATTAATTTTCCATAAAAATAAAAAAAATAACCTGTGCATTGTATAAAGCAGAAACATCAGAATTAATGAATACAATTTTATTTGTTACTCAGAAAATCCTAATACAAAAAGATTATTAATGTATTATACATTTAACTTAAGGTGTAGCTATTTCCCTAAGTTGTGTGCATAAATTGCCATTATGTTTGAAAAACAGTGCAGATGATGTACATGTGTTGGGAAAGAGAGTACTGTAAAATAACAATTCCACTAGTTTTTTATGTTTTTTTTTAGGAATAAAATACAGAATATAATAAATATCTTATTATGGGGTATGATAAACATGATAATGTATGTATTAATGTGGTGTTCCACACCAACAGTCTTATTAAATAAACATACAGACTCCCTAACTGTAGGAAGGAAATGTAACAAAAGTATGTGTAACATACTGAAAGTTACTGGCATAAATCTAAAGATTTTCATACTTAAGTTGGATTGTGTTATATATAATTTAAAAGCTTATTAAATACAATGTTTAAGTAATAAAAACAACTGAAAATAACAAGCTGTTTCAAAGTGCCAGTCATGAACATAGCAGGAGACACTAACAGACAAGTACAATTTCTTTAAAGGTTCTTTTAATTAACAACATTAATTATTTAAAACAAGGTAAGATTTCTAACAATAAGGCATAAGACAATTTTCAACAACTTTATCAATCTAAAAAGTTCCAAAATTGTGGAAAAACTAAAATTGATGCAACCCGAAATTCTAATGATGAATTTCTGGTTGCATGTTACGTTGTATGTAATTAAAAGATACTTAAAAACTGTTTTTACATTAAATTTGATTTCCAATCATCCTATAAGAAAAAGAAGTCTAGTCTATTCTTCCAATGTATTGGTTTGTGTTTATTTGGTGACTAATCAGAAATTGTAATCACTGATAATGCTAAAAAGTACAATTTTAATTTTAACAAAAGAGTTTTTTTCCAAGCTTGCAAACAATTCAAAACCATCTTTGTGGAAAGGGTGATATAAATTTTGTAATTAATGTTTTTATTAGTTTGATTTCTGTATTGAAAAAAATATACAAAAACAGACTTTTAAATTGTAATGAAAACATTTGGAACTCATTTTTATTGATTTTAAGAGTGATAGGAATCGCTCATAAATAATAAACAATAATGAACTCAAACAATATGCTCTCCAGTGAGTTTGCATAACATCGGAAACATTCTGTATTTTATTTAGGTATAATATTTTGCTGACAAGTACGATCTGTTCTAGAATGGTGAAGAGGGTGTCTGTGTGGGGTGCTGTGTTGCTAGTGCTGGTCGCGGCAGCCCTGTCTGAGGCAGCAAGGGGTGGTGGGGGAGGAAGGGGAGGGGGCAAGGGAGCGAGAGGTGGTCGCAGAGGCCAATATGGATCCAGGATGCCAATCCTTATCCAACATCGCAACCCTGCTAGTGCCAACTATTATGATCACAAAGATGTGAGTACAAATGTTAAGTGTGAAGAGAGTCTCATGTTTTCACATAAAATTCAGTATACAGTGTAATAATTGTATATAATGTTTGGATTTTAACTGAAATAAACTTTCCCTGTAATATTGCATTGAAAAAATGTTGATCGTTATAGTTTTGCCACGAATAAACAAAAGGGAAATGTAAAAATATTCTGGAAAATGTTGTTTATTACACTAGAAAGGAAGGAGCAATGGTATAATTGTAATTGAAGTTCAAATATTTCTTATATAATTAACCATAAGTTCTTTTATACGGAACTATGTATTGTCCCTTAAGTGCTAATTAAATAATTTTAACCCTAGAGCCACTAAGTGGTTTGATTGAGATTAATTTGTCGTGTGGTCAACTGCTAGTGTCTTGATCGCGACGTATTATGTTGCGCATTCCTTATTGCATTGTTATGATCACATAAAATAAGTTTTATATATTGTATTGTATATCGTTATGTCAGCAAAAATCATAGTTTTATATTAATATGTAGAAATATAACTTTATTTTCACAGAAATTTATGTTGAAAGCACTTATATTTTGCAAAGGCTGAACTGTCATTTATAAATTTATATAGAAGAAACTGTAAAACTTTCATTTTTTTTATTATAGGTTTCTTAACAATATAAGTGTATCAATTCTGAATCAACATTATGTTTGGAGTTTTATGAGTGATTTAAAACTGACATTTTCATCAAGGAGAAAAACCTTTATGTGTTTAAATGTAAAATGTTTTCAAATTTCGGATTTTAAAAACTTTGGAATAAAAGATATACATGCTATTTTGTGGTAAGTGTTATTTGTACATATTCTTTGTAATTTACTGAAAATGACATTCTACATGTGTAATATTGTGTAGGGAATGTATCAATTTTCAAAAATCCCCTTGTGAATATTCCAATTAGGGTTTAGTCATTAAGAGAGAAAAATGCTCACTGGTTGTAAGGTTAAACAGTTCAACCTTTTAAAACAAATTACTGGGCATCTATAACTGTTGCTTTTAGGTGAATTTCATAAAATTCTACATATTGAAACCACCCTCATGACAGAATTACTTAGAGATTTTTTACAATCAAGTTACGCAGAACACAAAACCACCATAACAAAAAATTTATACATATTTGCTATTAGGTTAAAATTATATAAAAACTGGAAAATCAATGTTCATGTTTATAATTTTCAGTTTTCCATAACCCTTCATCAGAAAAGCACTGATAAAAAAAACAAACAGAACTCAAACCAACAAATAATATAACAAAACAATAACTTTAAACAAATAAATACCATAAATAAGTTTTCAATCAGCTGTATATAGAGTATTTGTAAATTTTGACATAACTGATTTTAAAATTAATTAATGTGCAATTTCAAAATTTCTTGAATTAATCAGATTAGTATTGATGTTGGGACTTGGCTCTAAACGGTAAATTCCTTTTAGGTTGAAGCAATGTTCTAGTTTATTTTGATTGTGTTGAATTGTATGTGAAGATAAAACAGCCTCTCAAAATATATTAACAGTAAAGTTTGAGTATCATTGTATCATAATTAATTTTTCACTTCAAATTTGAGTATACATAATTTTACAAAAATATTAGTATATTATATTATTTCCCCACTGAAACCAATGAAACAATGTATCACACTTGTTAACTACTACTTGTTATGTGGTGTAAACTACTTACTACATGCTTAAATGTCTCATGGATTACAAAGGCATGAATTAAATGTACCTATTGGGAAATCCTATCAAAATACTTACCACTAAATAATGAAAAACTTAAATATATGGTTTGATAAAATCTTATTATAAAACGTAAAAGTAAAATGCAGAAATACAGTAATAAAGATACTGCAATTACTGGTATCAGCAAACATGATGCCCAACAGTTTAAGCTGATATAGTAAGATTGATTAACCAGACAATTGTATTATTACAAAAAAAGGATCATGTATTTACTGTACATCCTGCCCTTCTCAATGCGCACACCTTTTGCCCACTGTGAATAATTATCTGGAGTACAACAAGAAAAATTAATATTTTGTTGCTGATTCTAAACAATTTTTTTTAAGTTTATCATTTGATTAACTCAAATAATACTATTTATAATATATAATTTTTTGGACATTATTATAGATTTCCTTCCTCCTACATTTGAAATTTGCAATGGGCAAAACATTGCATTTAAGTGTCATATAAATAAAAGTAGCTTTGTTACAATGTATCTGGTCAAATTTTAAACTAGTGATTACTTAAGAATTTGATTATTCCCATAAATTTCTATCATAAGCTTTAACAGAACTGGATTAGTATAGGATAAAAGACAACTCATGACTGATTGCAGGGAGCCAGAATCGTTAAGTCTAGTCACTTTGAGCTGGACTATATGTTGGGCCGCAAGATTACATTCTTCTGTATGGCTCAAGGCCTACCTCGTCCTCACATCACTTGGTTCAAGGATGGCATTGAGCTTTATGCTCACAAGTTCTTCCAGGTAGTTTATCCTACCCATTCTTAATGCCCAGCTGGTGTTACTGTAGTGTAGCTATTATGTCCATAAAAAGAATAGTATTGTCTTTAATTAATGTTGATCGGATTCAAAAATTCAACTATGAGTTAGATATGAGATAAGCATAGTAAAATTTTTACAAGACAATTTCTTCTGTATCTAGTTTAAAGATTACACATTTCCAACTAAATACATTAGAATAGTTATTACAATTTAGATTAAAATTGTCACCTTTGCAAATAAAGCAACTGTAAACAGTTATTTAATTTATTAAAAATTTAAAACTTTGTGTTTTATGATTTTTAAGTAAATTTAAATAAAATTTCATATTGATTTCATACAGTGCAAGTATAGGTGAGTATAGCTGTAACTTAAGGCCATGGCATTCCCTATAATATTGCATTTTTACATTGAAAGCTCAAGTTTTGCTTAGAAATAAAAACAAACTTCTTTATAACTTCTATATAACTAATATTTACATTTAAAAAAGCTTGTTTATGTGTGTAAACTTCTATTGTTACCTTGACTGGTGGTGTGGAAAATATGAATGATATTTTGAAGTGATAACTTAACGATGAACAAATCTATTTTTATTTCATTCACAATAATCTACAGTAGGCTTATATTAAATATGAATTACATAATTTGTAAATATGCTTACTTAACTTTGTTTATATTTGTTTGAAATGAAACATAAAATATGACAAATTGTACTTAGTAAAACAAGTTAGCAATAAAACCTGACCCTTGTCAGGATCAACGTGAATAAATAAAAAGTAAAGAGATAAATACAACAATAATTAATAACCCTTTTAGTGACCTTTTAAGATGTCAAAATAAAATTTACAATTAGGAAAATAGTGATGGTTCTATAGTACTACATATTAGTAGCAAGTTCAAAAATGTATATACCATTATACTAGGGCTGTTTACTGGTTTTGCTCTATTTTTTGCCAGTTTAGAATCACTATATATTGTAAAATTTGAATGTTTAATAATTGTCTTCCAGCTATATTCATTCTAAACAGTTGTGTACCATAACACTGGGATTTTTCAAATAAATTTGAAGTGTATTTTACCAGTCTTGAACAGGTTTAGATAATAGAATTGGGATGTTTGTTCTACTGATAAGGGTAGGGCAGGTAAACTGCTTATTTACAAATAGATCAATAACCCATCTTATTTAGTTATACAATTATATTCACACATCATTTTTAGGCAAAGTTATTTACTGTACATAGTATATAAATGACAATATCATTAAAGTAACTGTTTCATTGAACTAAATTTGAATTTTGAAGCTAAACCAATTAATTTTAAATTCGAGAAACAAACACTAACCACTTACTTTTTGCTGAAGATGTTCAAAATTTTAAAGTAACTAAACATTACCAAAAACAATCCTTAATATTATTATTATTTAATAAGTTCCATGGTAAAAATGTTGAACATTTACTTTAAATCTTGTCATAAAGTCATAACTGTTTGTTAGTTCTGCAACTGCTAGCTATTAAGCAGTATGTAGCTGAACATTTCTGAATGTGATAGGTACATGAATGGCCGATGGGCAATGACACAATGAAGTCCAAGATGGAAATTGACCCAACCACACAAAAGGATGCTGGATATTACGAGTGTCAGGCTGATAACCAATACGCCATCGACAGAAGAGGCTTCCGCACGGATTACGTCATTTATACTTACTGAACTGAGTGATTAGTTTTATAATCATTGTACATATGTAGCAATAATAAATTGTTCTATAGCATAATATTGTATTTTTGTCCTGAACACTTTACAAACATAATAATAAACAAATCATATTTTAAATTTTATTTGCATTTACAGAATGGAGGAATCAATCCTCATAGGTCTGAAGTCAGCATTCTGATACTTTATCAAAGACTGGAGTGAGGAATCAAAATTTTCAGGACAATGTTATGGAGGGTATTGTTGGAAAGACCTTTATGAGCATTGTAATACGCATTGGTTAGTTATTTTGTAGAACCATTCAAGATTGGTGAAGGGTTGAAACCCAGTGGTGGGGCCGAGTGGAGTTTAATTTATAAAAATATCTCAGATGGCATGGATTGTAGTGACAAACTATTCCAGAATAAATTAAAGGTCTCTAATAACACCCACCATTCTTTGTGAGGGAGTTGAAATAACAATTTTCAAAATTATGGCACGAGAGGCATCATTGAAGGTCTTAATCAGCACTTTAAACTTCCTTCATTACATTTTACATCACAAACTGTTCAAAACTAGTGAAGCTTGATACTAGAGAAGACTGAAGAATATATAAAATATATTTATAATACAGGGATATGCATGAATTGTTAAATAACGATGACAAGGTAAATAGAAAGCAAACAATGAATCGAAATATAACTCTGCCCTTGGATCATGCTGAAAGGAACTACATTGTGTGATAACCTCACCCTCCAAATGGTAAGTTTAGAAATTTAAGACCTAATGCAATTTTACTTGCAAATGCAGTTTAATATGTAATACCCTATAAATACGCATACCAATATGTCTATAACCATCTAAACTATAGTATTTATATAGTGTATAATCTTTGTAAACATACTCTTCATATTTGTAAATATTTTGCAAAAACCTGCAATCATGGTGACAACCACGCAACAACTTCACTGTAACTTTATATTGGTTTTTACAATATTTTCCTAAATTGTTATACTTATATATCATTATAAAGATAAACAAACCAAATACACATGACCAATCTTATAAAATGTAACAACAATATTGACACAATTTACTGAATTAAATTAAAAAATGTAAATTTTAAAAACTCAAGTGTGACGAATTTTCAAAATTTATTTATTTATTAACATATTTTAAAGTGTATTCTAAATGTACTTTGAAGACAACGTGTATATTATTACTTATTTTACAAACATTAATACATTTTTAAGTGATTTGTTTTCAATTTTAACATTTATGTCAATAGAATTATATCGATTTCAAAATTGCCAAAAAACATTTTCTACAGAAAAACGGTATATTGTTAAGTATTTTTATTCTCAGCACTAAATCTGTCATATTTTGCAGAATCATAAATGTATTGCCACGTACAAGTACATAATGTTTACAATAAACAGGTGACTAGTCAATAATTTAATCTGCCGATGCCTATTCTCTTATTGTCATAAATGTGTCCTATGTTATGTCTAAAGACAAATGGATTGTATTATTATTTGTATATTATTTTACTTCCTGAGTATTTTAAACACAAAACAACATAATAACTCTTGATTGATAACTTAACTAATATTCTTTATAATTTTACCTTTCATATAAGTACACACGACTATGTTTAAAAGAAAAACAGTAATTTTTAAGAAACTTTGGACAAATTGCTTGTGCTCCGCCACAAAAATGCCCGCCACCAAGCGGTTTATACTGGTTGGAGTGTTAAGCAAAATATTACATCTTGAGTTAATTTTAAAACAATGGTGTGTTTGGACAATTAAGCGAAAGAGTATGTAACTTGATTTATTTTGAAATTACTGAAGGGCTTTTGTCTGAATACAGCATGGTTTTCTAACTTTATTAAAAAACTGTTACTTAAAGGATTCAGAATCACATTAAATAAGTGGTAGATACAGAAACATCTCTCACATGGGTAAACGGATAATTCCACAACCAATCACAAGTTATATCATACAGTATAACCATAAGAGCAGGATTGTTTGGGGTTGTCTACTATATATATATATATATATATATATATATATATATATATATATATATATATATATATATATATAATTAATGATTAATCTAAAATTACATAGGCCTAGCAATATGATTTCACTACCAAAGTATACAGCAATGGTATGTGATAACACTCGTATTATCAGACATTGTGACTGTGTTAACATTGTATACTATAGTTGGAATAGAATTGGTATATAAACCCTGAGAAAATTACATAAGTAAGCATGGGTTTTTCGTTAGTCACTACAGAGGGCTTATGACTGCTAAAAAAAAGACATCAAATTGTATGGTCATGTGAACAACACTGGGTTTTAACACAAGGTGTCCATGAGTTTCTATTGTGGAAGAATTCTTTGAGAATATTTCCTTCTTTAAATCAGCTACTGCATAAAAACGAAATGATGTTAAAAAATGAACTGAAAAGTTTTTCATCAACCAGTTCATCTAAATTGCAACTTTATTTTGTATAATATCTTCCTAAGATGAAATACAATTAGTACAAATGAATACACTATACTGTGAATGTGGTGACAACTGACACTTACAAGAATAAAGGTCAGATGCATAATGCCTCAATGAAATTTCTATGCCTCAATGAAATTTCTACGACTCATCATTAAAATCTAGGTTTCCAGCCAAGTTTGTTTAAATTTTAATGAGATAAAACATTCAAGGTGAGTGTTCAGTAGTAAGCATCAAGGCACTTCCAGGGTTGCCAGTGTCTTCGTGAGTGTGGTTGTTCTGCAGTTCCCGTTAAATAGTTAAAAGTACACAGTTAATCTCAATATTACAAAAATAATGTTGGTCTGTCAAACAATACATTCAGATTTCATACAGGATAAACAAAACCATTCTTCTCATTATGACAGAAAAGTTAAAAATTATGGATTTTGAATTAAATGTAAGTGCACAAATTTGTATTTATTATTTATGCCACAAAAATCTTTTACTCTTATTTCGCAAATAAATATAATTTTTATTCACTCTTTATTTCTTAAGTTTACTTCTTCCTTTATTTAATCTCATGTAATACAGTATATTACTTGATTAAAACAAGTCTTTGTTACGGTAATAAATACTGTTGAAGTTATGAGGAAAAGCTAGCCTTACAGAGAAATTACAATTAACATCATAGTCGGTGGTAAAAAAGGTATATTAGCATATTTAGGATAATTTATATTGGTTCATTTAAAAAGATGCGTCTATATGCTTTGAGAACAATGTAACATCTTTGTAATAAAACTGTATTGAAAATGATTTACCATGCGCACATTGCCTCACATTAATTAATTTGTGTATATGGAGGGACAACAAAGAATCATTTGGATAAAATATTGGTATTGCAAAAGAAAGCAATTAGAATAATACAAAACTTTCACTAAAACAAATCAGTTAAATTAAATTTCCAAAATTTAAATATTTTTACTCTTTATAGACATTACATTAATGAGGACATTTTATTTTCTGACAAGCAACCTAAAGATATAAAGCAACAGATGCATGGCTTTAATACAAGAGGGAAGGAGTTTATAGTTCATTGCCATCATTAATTAAATTCCTAGAAAATACATGTTTCTTAAATAGAAAATTTTTTCTTTAGATATTTAAAAATAGCAATAAAACAAGAACAAGAAATTTGAAATGTTATTGAAAGACCACTTAATTAATTTAGCTTCTTATTCAATAGTCGAACCAGAAATAATAATCCAGTAATATAAATGATTTAGGTTAAGTTAGTTATTAAGAACTTTTATGACGCTATTATAGTACGTTTGTATGTTGAAGGAATAAGGATATTTTGACTGATTGATCTGTACATTAAGGGAGCGGTGGTCAAAAGATTTTGGAAACCCATGGACCAAGCAGTTTAGAGGTTATTGTTATAACAATTATTTTATTAATCTTAGGAAAAAATTAAATAGAAACTAGAGTAATTAGATAGCGTCTAATAATACATCTTTTCATAAATTTTAATTTCACAATCCGTTAGTTTCATAATATAATTATAAGATCAAGATTTGATTGATTTGAGAATAGGTTTATTTTAACAAACCTATACTTTATTAATATATATAGAATAGTTCACTTATTAAACTCAGAAGAAAAGCAATTGTGAATATAGAAACTTTAAGATTTAACCCCTCACATAAAGGCCATTTAAAATTTAAATCAAGAGTATTTATACAGGATGTTCATTTAAACAGTTATTACACTTTGTGTTGTAAAGATTTTGAAATAGACTGATTTTATTTATTGGATATTCAAGTTGAAGGGAAAAATATAACAAATATAACAAATTATTTTGAAGACCAAAATTCTCATATTTTCCCCTTCTAAAATCAATTTAAAAAATTCCAATGACTTGTTTGGTCGCTGGGCTCAATATCACTCAAAATTATACCCTACAATCTTGGGAAGAATCAAAAGTTTGTTCAAAATTACTTAATAAGTAGCAAATATTAGTTTTTATAAAATAAATGTGTAATAGAGTTCTAATACATATTGCTAGCATTAAAACTCCCTTATCAAAATACTAATACCAAATTTCTAATAAAAGGAAATTGTTTCCACAAATTTTAAAACAGGTCCCTAAATTTTTTATTGTTATAAAACATTACAAACAAGTGTAAATAGTCAATACTACTAAGGTTACTAAGGTAGTTACTAAAGTACTGTTCCATCCCCTACAACAAATATAATCTCATTCTGATCAAATTATACTCTAAAGTTTTGGTGATTCCTGAAATTTTGTCTATTCCTCCAAATACGCATCTACTTGTATATGTGGTTGGCAGTCACATGGACGGGCATGTGTGACAATTGTCGCTTGTCAGGAAGCCCCCCATTAGGTGAGGGGAGATCTATTACCCAGGACCCTCGTCCATTCTCCATTCCAAATTAGCCTTGTGACTCTCCTACAGCACCTGTAGGTAAGTCTTCTTATTTATTAAATACAGAAAATCTTTTTAATTGCACATTTCTATACATTTCATATATTTGTTTAACTTTGATATCTAATTCCAACTCACTATGGTAATATTACAACACTATCTGTTGATCTCTCATTTTAATAACTACAAATAGCCATCATCACATTGTTACACAGCTAAGGAACAATAATACAATTTTGAGATTATTATTCACTCTAATCTATATTAAATAGTTAAATGTACCTAAAAAAAACACACTGTGTTAGCTGGATGACATCAAATCCAGTGTAAATATTGAATCATTGGCTAAAATTCAGGTGACAAAGCCGGAATATCGTTGATTGCTATATTTAAAAATTAAATTACAAAATAACAGAAATTGGCTAATATAAGGATTAAAAATAAACTCAAAATAAAACTATAAATACATAAGAAATAAATAATATTTTATAATAACATTTTAGTATTCAGTTTTGTTCATTTATTCCATCACACAGGCAGAATATATTACACAATGCTTATATAATTTAGTAATTTCTTGTTCTACAACTGTGTTTTTATTAGAATATTTTTAGTTTAATATCGATTTATACAATTTTACAAGAAATATCATAGATGAATTAGTGTTCAGTACAATAACAGTACAGCGCAGTTCTGTGTCAAGAAGACACCTTCCTGCTGCTCTGGTGAGATTTAATACCACGGGCACAAGTAAACAGTCAACTGAAACGCACAGTCAACCACCATATAAGTAAAAGTAGGGAAAATTAATATGCCCTGTATTTTATAAAGTGAATTAGTGTTGTTAAAATTGTAGTGTTTAGTTAAAAGCCTAGAGGTTTTATTGAAATGTATAGCGAAGTTTCCTAGTGTCTGTATGGACACTTCTTTACAATGTACAGCAACTTATAACTAGTTTTTGTTTTTGACCAACTACAACATTTGAATATATCAAATTTTTTAGGACGAAACTAACATATATTTAATAATAAAACAGGGTATATAGTACATAATGTATATTGTGTTAGTTTTTTGTATAATTTATTTTATATGCTTTTCAAATAATTTCTAACTATAAAATATTTGTATATTTGCACTGTGGTATTTTTCATCAATGTTTTAACTTTTGTTCAAGTAGGAATAAACATTTACAACACTTATTATATATCAGTGCAAAGCTTTAATATTATATTATTATTAATTTTTATACCATCTGATAAAATTATTGGTTTTGCAATAACAAATTTATAAAGAAATACCGACATGTGTATGAAAAATTTCTACCTAATTTGTATATTTTTGCAATTCAAAGTTTCTTGCATTTTCTTTTTCCTGCACTAAGACTTTTTGGTATATGTTGAAATAAGATGTACATGATGATGATGATGATCTAGACGATTTATTGATTGATTGATATATTTGTAAACAATGTTTCATATTTTGTTATAGAGTGATAAATACTTGCTTTTGGCTAGTTTATTTTGTTACAGACAAATTTTGATACACAGCTAGGGAACTCGATTAATTGTGTTTTTGCACTGAAATTGCTTGGGACCCACTAGTTCTTGCAAGGTATTTATTTAAATGAGTGCTAAAATTTGTTCCAGTGAAATATTCAATTTCTGCATAGTTTGGGGGAAAATTATACATAAAAATTATACTGTTGCATGTATATTTTATAAGAGATAAAAAACCCCTTGCATATTGACCAAAATGGCTTGCTATTATAGAAGTTACTAATGTGAGGTCCTAAAAACTCGGCACTTGATAACCCGGCAGTCCGGTTTACTCGGCCACACACCTGGAAGAGTATAAAAACTCCTCGCACAGACTCGTTGTAGGTCCCGCAGTACTTGGTCTAGCTCTCGCGTTCTCCCACCACGTGTCTGGTACCAGTGGCTTAGTTGTTTTCAACCTGAAGCCAACCAGTTGATTTGTTTCCCACATTGCGCAACTCTGTGTGAGTGACTGCGTCTACTGTATTGTTCAGAGCTGTTTCAAAGTTTGTGCATGCTAGAGTGCTGGAAGAACTCTGTGATGGCTTCTCCCGTTAAAAGAAAACAAGTACTTGTCTATGGAGCAAAAGTTATAGGCATGAAAGACACTGGATAATGGTATCAATGCAGTGGCTAAGGACTTTTGAGTTGAAAAAAGTACGGTTGGAGGCTGGAAGAAGAAGCGGACGGAAATCGAGTCATAAGAGTGTTAATAAATATATGATTATGAATAAAATGTGTACCGAAACATTGAAAGAAAGGATAAGTATGCAGGAAAGTGACTTTAATGAGGTAAACGAAGCACTTTCCATTTGGTTTCGTCAAAAAGGAGAGAAAGGCATGTCAATTAGTGAGCCAATCTTACATAAGAAGGCCTTGAAATTTTATCAAGAATAAAAAAAAACTATGGACGTTACTTGAAAACGGTTCAAGATAACTGGATGATTTAAATGTCAAATTGAAGAGAAAAGAACAAATTTTGTTTTCATATCCTCATACGTTTTGATGTCAGCTCAGTTTGTTGCTTTGCAGATATCAAAGTGAAATTCGATTTTATCAACAAGTGTCTCGGATGTTAATGTGATTGCTTCTGAAATTCACCCACTAGATATGACAAATCAAGAATATTTACAGCATAAACAATGTTCTTTATGTAAACCCACAAAAAAGTCCAAAGGGGTTAAATCCGGACTCCTGGGAGACCAGGAAATGAGCGCACCCCTGCCTATCCAACCATTTGGAAACCTGTTGTTAAGTGTGACGTGCACTTCCCGAAGTTAATGAGGCAAGACGCTGTCTTGCATCAAAATCACTCGTTCTTCATCACAATGTCGGATTTCTTAGATTTTGTCATCACTTGTTTTTAGCTAACCAACTGAATGTCCTTTCAACACACTTTCTGTTTTACAAAACAGGTTAAACCAGCGATGAATAGCTGTATCATCTGGTAAATTTTGGCCTTGATACAAAACTCTAAACCGATGCTATATACCAACAATCAATTTCAATTCTCCATACCACAGAATACACTGTGCCTTCTGTTGTGCCATA
This sequence comes from Homalodisca vitripennis, assembly GCF_021130785.1. Lineage (NCBI taxonomy): Eukaryota > Metazoa > Arthropoda > Insecta > Hemiptera > Cicadellidae > Homalodisca > Homalodisca vitripennis. The sequence goes on from NC_060210.1 coordinate 173,806,213, forward strand.
AACATCGTACTCAGGACTTGCACCAGGCATGTCACAGCAGCGGACTGTCACTGCGCATCTGTTCTGCATATGCCAAGGTCAATGTTTCCTCCCATGCTACACGAAAAACAAAACTCCAATTTGAAGTTTAAATCATTTAGTTATCTTGAATAGTTTTTAAGTAACGGCTGTTAAAAATACTGGCATTATTTTTGGGAGATCCTGCACAAAGAGTTCTGCAGAACTTAAAAACTTAACTGTATTCTTAGTATTATGCGCAGTACACAAAAGTTAACAGTCCTGTAGCAGTCATCTCATCTCATAATGTACTCATATCTAACTACTGATTGCACCCTGATGGAATTACTACTGATTAGACTGTGGTGTTGGTATAACAGTATGTAAGAGAGGTGCCGGTCACAGTATGGATGTGCGTACTGTGCTGTCAGCTGTTTTATTGCTGAGTGCCATCTGCATGCTAGTACCTGTGTCTGCACGTCGTGGCAGGGCCCGCGGTCGCACCAAGAGTAGAGTACAGATCGGCCTACCCATCACTGGCAAGTACCGAGATCCAGAAAGTGACCAATATTACAATAACAACAACGTAAGTTGCTTGCTTAAACTCCTCTTAAATATTTGTACTATCATAATTAATTTACTACTATGTAAGAATTATATTAGAATAATGTTGTTTAAAATAAAGTAAAGTTTTGACTCAGTGAAACAAAGCCTCCTAATGTCAGAATTAAACCAAAGCAACAGCAGCAGTATGTATGTAAAATAATTTTTAGATGAATCAATTATTACAATTGATATTTATATACCAAACATCACTGTCCAGTCTCAATGCTAAAAACTAGGCTTGTATTTTAAGCCTATCACTAATAAATGTATCAAATAAAGCACAAACTTAAAGCAAACAAAATTGTTTCCAGTATATGTATCAACTCCGGAAAACAGACAAAATGACTCGTGAGTGAGATACTTTCCTAAAAACAAAGTTATATAAGCATAATACGAAATACCATAACATAGTTAATAAATAATATATTATGTTTGTAATTGTTTTCTGAATATAGATACGGATTAAGCACAAAAAGTTTTAATACTATAATGAAGACTCTTTAAGTATAGACACATTAAGTGGATGTTATGATCAAAGGGGTGTGGATTAGTGAGACTCTTGCATTGCTAACATTAGACCATTATACTATTGTCTATTATGTATTAACTTCAGAAACTAACAGTGTCTAGTGAGTTAGTGCAATTACGCTGTATTTAGTTTGTTTTTATTTGACAAGCTATTGGGTAATACAGCTTATGATCCTGACATTAAGTTATAGTTCATAACCTTTACATGTTTCAACAAATTTCACCTTATTTATTTTATACGTTAGGTAAGATATATTTAACCATTTGAGGACCACACCACTTTTCTCAACATCTAGTGTAGTTTTTAGTCATATTGTCAAAATAAAAACAATAAATAATGACAATCAATTATTTAACTTTTCTCGTTCACACCATGTGACAAAAATTGCTAACACAATTAAAATCTTTCGGCCTTGCAGTAGAGAGCTATCTTCACTTAACAAATATTACACTAAAACTGAGATGGTGTAACAATTTAAGTGAATGAATTATAAATACATTTTTCACAGCATAGATAAAGCAAGTTTAGTTTTCAAACAAAAAACACACCTCCTTTAGTAAGTTAGGCGTTTGATTTCAGGGTGCAAAGATTCTACAGGCGTCACACTTTGACTTTGAGTATGTACTGGGACACAAGATAGCCTTCCTGTGTGTGGCGAGAGGCACTCCTAGACCTCACATCACTTGGTACAAGGATGGCATTGAGCTCTACTCCCATCTCTATCTGCATGTACGTTATTTTATATACTACCACTAGTACTGCATTGTATTATATTAAAAAACGCAGAAATTTAAGGAAAATAACAAAACATACATGTTTATAGGAAAATACAAGTAATAAAGTATAGTTTTAAGAATTCAAACATTAAAAGCAAAGTAGGATATATAGTTTGAACACTATGAGCAACTATTTGTGTTTAGCCAAACAAAGTATATAACAAAAAGGAGAGTGCATACAAGATAAGAGTAAAGAATTCCACTGAAGAATGCATTGAAAATATGTACAATGAATTTATCTAATGTTCCCTCAAAGTACACTCAATCTGAATTTGCAAATTTTTTAACTTTTAATACATTCAAAACATTCCCAGAATCCATTTTTCCAAAGTTCTATCAGTTAGATAGTTAAATTTCCCAACACTTCATTGGTTGGGAATCAGCCGAATGTCGTCCTTTAATTTCATTTTTGCCTTGGTAAAAATCTGCTGTGTCACAAACAGGGCACAATGCGGTGGAGCGTTGTCATACAACAAAAACCAATCGTTTGTTACCCATTTTTTTGTAGTTTTCTTCTAAACTCATCTCGTAGTCATTTAACAATCTACATATAGAGACAGAGTTCTTTATTAACAGTTTTACCTTTATAAATAAACTAGTAGTGAATAAAAAACAAACAAAAAACACTTCTACATACAAAATTACTTTCATGTGGTTAATGTCCAACCATAATTATTCTGCCCTTTGATTATGTTTTTCCATTCATTCAGATGTCTGAAGTTTTGTCTGAGAGTCGAGCAGAAAGCACTATAACTCATCATCTTACAAATTTTATCGATGAAACTATCAATTCAGTCAGTCATTTCAACCAAATCCCTAGATATGTTTACTCTCATTTTATTTCATGTGACAATGTTTCTGGCATCATACTCAAATAAACACATCACGTTTATATCTCCATGAAGAATGACGCTGTGAACATTCCCATCTGAAATTCCTAGTTCATGGCGTTGATTGTTACTTGATTGTCAACGTGCACGATTTCTCAAACATGATCTAATTTCTTCTCTGTGGTGGAAGTGGAGGGGTCTCCACTCTGTATGTCATGTTAATGTTTGAGCAACCTTCACAAAAACACCACTGTTAGGCACTGCTATTTTTTTTCAAATTGAACCTTTGCTGTATGGTTTCTTCAGTGATTTAAAGGTGCCAAATAAAACAAATATTCAAGCAAATCCCAAAATTTGATAATTGCAGATTACTCTATAAATCACATATCAAAATCCCACAATAAAACAGCACCTTAATAGAGAAATTTACAGTAGTAGATTTTGATGAGAAAAACACAACCCCTTAAGGTTTATTAGAAAGAATGATCAATTTGGCTTGCATTACAACCATCAGTTCTACTAGGTGAAAGGGAACATTTCTCATTTAGGAAAACTCTTACTTAAATATAAAAAATATTTCTGGGGAGCTTTTAGACTCTAAAGAACTTTCCTTTAGTATTAATACTTTGTTTTAACTACTTACTTTTAATATTATACCACTTTGGATATAAGTATTATTTAAAAATGGAAAACTTGTGTATGGCCATGAGAACTTTTACGTTTTATTAAATAAAGATATTACTAAGCAGCATAAAATAGAGAAGAAAATAGACGCATTCATAATCTATTTGTGTATACAATTTTCCATACATTTGCTACATTCCATAAATTACAATTTACCAATGAAAGTAACAGTTTTTTAAGCTCTTTCTGACCATAGTCAATAATTGCTAGTCTTCCCAATGATGATATTAAGCCTGAAATAACTAAGGAAGATATAGAATGAATGTTACGTTCTACATTTTAACTTTCAGATGTTCTTTTATGTATTCAATTATAGAAGGGTTGCACATTTCAATTAAAATTAGATAAGTCGTTTCGCTATCACTTATTTCGGAAGATAAAGTATCAGTGTTCTTCCAAACTAATTTAGAATTAAAGCATATAGTTTTGTACAATTTTTTGAAAATATTCCTAAAATTTGTAGGTATTGTCTTGTAAACAACGGAAAGGTCACTCACTGTTCACAGGTACACGAGTGGCCAGTTGACAAGGACAAGGTCAAGTCCAAGCTGGAGATAGACCCTGCCACACAGATGGATGCAGGAGTGTACGAATGTTACGCGGACAACATGTACAGCATCGACCGGCGCAGCTTTAAAACAGACTTTAGCATCGCCTTCGACTGATTGTTGTTTAGGACCAGTTTATGTGATTCATAGACTGCTTCAACCAAGATTGGATGTATATTTTCAATGCAAACACTTTGTGTATTAAGTTAAAATCAAGTTTGAACTTTATATTAATTATATTTTACTGTAAGTACGAAGTAATGTTTACTTAAAAATTCAAATGCAATTTTTATTGTTATGAAATTTTGTTATATCACAAAGGCATATTAAACACTAGAAAAAATCTAAATTCATTATTTCAATAACAAAACATTCTTTACAATAAACTCAAGAGGTTCACATAATGAGAAGATCTGACAAGCATGTGCTCTGAACTAGAACTGAACAGATACTTGACACATGAGATCACCTAAGACATAACAGGAACTTAGTTACTCTTAACCATTATTCCTTATTATACATTATATAATAGTTTATAGAATATTAAATTCCTTAATTTTCAAGTTATTTTAGTAATTAGAAGAATGTTTTATTGTGTAAAATAAACAATTTTGTACATTAAATATCTTAATGCAAATGAAGAGATTTGCAGTATATCAACAATTTTAGATTAATGCGGAAAAAATCATTATTGGTTTAATACAAAATTAAATAAACATATGAATAATATTACATAGGTGTAATAATAATAGTGTTGATTAATATTAAAACAGCAATTGTTTATACTATCTTATTGAATGAATTAGTAAGGGGTGTACAAAAGATATTTACTATTTCTGTAAACATTACCTGGTTTCGATTGTTGGAGATAATTATTTATTTTTTAATATTATCTGCAACACAAAGGGATTTAATAAAATGGAGAAAAACAATGACAATTATCAAATTTTACTATCTCATTATGTTTATTTTTTTGTTATGACTTACTTGACTGAATGTTACACAAACACCAAGAGTGTTTGGCACTGAGACAGGTGACCTGTCATAAATGCTTGGGACTGGTAGCTTAAAAGTGCTTTGCACTCAAAGGGTTAAAGTGATTTATTTAGAACTTGGGAGGGTTAAAAAAGAAACTAACAAAAAACTTATAACTAATTTATCTTTTCATGGAATATTTAACACATTGGTGTTTTATGTAGAAGAAATATTCCAAAATGAATATTAACTTCACAAAAACACTAATATAATAATGATAAACATGCCATATCTAATTTTATGACAAATATAATATTTTTGCTTCATATAACCAAAATATTCTTTTCAAAACTCATTTACTAGTTTGTTTTGTTCAGTTTTTCTTAAATATTATACAACGTGTAAGGATATAGATGGTAAACCAATCCAAAAGTAGTAGCTATAATTCACTTTTAGATGAAGTATAAAATGTTAAGCTATCTCGGTAAATGAATATTTAAATTTGTATTTGTAGTGTTTATATAATTTTACTGTTTTCATATGCTTCATTTTTTTAAAGTATATACCATAGTTTTAGGATAAAAATTTGTATAAAAGACAACAAAAGAATATTTAGTTGCATTTTACAAAATATTTGTTTTGATTGTCTATTAAAAAAAAGTAAAGCTAAATACTAAACAACTATTGTTTGTTATTAAAAATATATTTTGTTTTCTATAAAATATAACTTTCAAAAATATTAGGGGTTTTTATGGATATTTAACCCTTTGAGTGCCACAGGCATAGACGCAGTAAAAACCTAGTAAATTGTCGGTGCAAATTAGCTTAACCCTTTGGCTGCTAAGAATTTTTTGTACATGTTATCCCAAAATTGCTCAGGTTTTTATTGGATTTTATCCCAAAAGTGCTAAGCCTAAAATGGTAATTTGTAGAGTTTTACTAAAAAAAATCATAAGTTCCTCAAATTTTAACCTATTTCATTGATTTATGTTTTGTTTTGTAGTATAATACATGTATGGAAAATAAAAAAATTATACATTTAGTGAAATACAAAACTATGTAAACAAATAAATAAATATTATTTTTTTTTAAACTTTGACACAGAAAAACATAATTAAATTTAACTTTTATTTTTTTAAATATATATTTTTTACCTAAAACCATATGTTGTTTTGAGTACATATTGAAATTTTCATGCAAAAATATAGATTTTTACTTATGTAATGAAAAAAAACACAATAAACTTACCCTCATGTAGATTGGTGTCAAGAAACTAGAAAACTTATAAGTCTAATCAAATTTAGATCGATTTTGATCACCCATAATTCACTAAATCTATAAAAAAACCAACCATAAAATAAAACTTGATTGTAAACAACGTCGCATAACCTTACAAACACGAAACAATAAACATCGGAACAACCATAACAATAACAGCTGTCAGCTGTCTGCTCCAACTGCACAGAGCATACAACACTCTGTGCTATCTAGATCACAGCTGTTTTTGTCGTTAGTGTACTATAAAAAAAACCAGCAAATACAAGTGTTGTTATTATTTTTAACCCTTTTACTGCCGACGTCCGACATATCGGACGTCGGCATTTTTGCCGAAAACGCCAACGTCCGATATGTCGGACGTCTGTTTTTTTATCGTTACTGGCTACTGTTATGTTCAAATGCCAAAATATTCGGTATTTTGGTTGTTTAGGAGCAAAGGATAATGAAAGAAGCCATTTGAAGAAACTTTGGATTTCTATTTTTGTCGTCTTTGACTAGAATTGACGAACTACCTAGACAGCTGTCAAAACCAGATGATCGGATTATGTTACTGAAATCTTTCGTTCATTGTTGTTGTTTACAATGTTATCGAAAGTTTTTTGAAGTGTTACTTTTGTTGATCAAGGATAAAAATGAGTAAAAGAGTTACATCTAACTCTACTGTGAGTGAGGGAAACAATAAGTAAGTGCAAGACGAACTAAGTGACGATTTCCTTCAGAATTTGTCAGATTCAGATGCCGAGAACGAATCTGATATTATTGTTAGGGCTATTGATGACAATCAAAGTGATGTGGATGACACTGATGACGATCCTGACTGTATCTTACCATCAGATAATGAGGAGTTATTAGATAGTGAGGGGGATGTGGCACAGATAAGTTTACCTTCAAATTCCACTAGAGGAGGCCTACCAGTTTTGGGAAAATCCTCATAGTGCAGTTATGTTTCAAGGTAGCACCTTCAAATTTGGTAATATGTTCTAAGCAATTGCTCTAGTTTATAATGATATCATGCTCATAATTTTTAGTATAATTTTAAAAATAAATTATCAGATGCCAAACACAATTTTTATTTTTTATTTATATCATTTTTAAAAATAAATAATGTGTTTGTTTCAAATTAAAATGTCTTTTTATTATTTAAAAAACAGCATTTAAATACGAGTAAATAAAATAAAAATTCATGCAAATCTAATGAAAAATAAAAAAGATACAGCATTTTTTGTAAATGAATGCACAACAGTGATTTTCCTCCTTGGCAATGTTGACTGGTACAATAAAAAAAATGGCCGGCAGTAAAAGGGTTAAGGAAAAGTAAACTTATTCAACTGTCATTTACCGCAATCCGTGTGTAAATAAACGTAATATTTAGCGCTGAAAAAAAAAAATTCGCAACAATGAAATATCGTTCCATAGCATTTTTCGGAACAAAGGCCAAGTACGATAATATATCGTTGCATAGCATTTTTCAGCACGATTACCAAAAATGACATATCATTGCATAGCAGCCAAAGGGTTAACTAACAATATTTATATAGTACAAAGTTAAAATATCATAGTAACCATATAGATGCATTTTGATAAGTTTCCATGTTTCGATTAATGTCCATTTTTTGTTTTCTTCCTCATAGGTCTGGAATGATAATTAACTATGATGCTGTTATGGTTGGTCAGCCGATGAATTTGTCAGGTGTGAATAAAGTGTTTGGCTACCGCACTGTTTATTTTGTTCCATAATTGTGTTTTGATGTAAAAACAAATCATAAACCAGTGAGCAATAAAATTGTCTTAGTGTAATAATGTCAGTGTTTTGATGTTAGGTGTTTCCATAGCAACAAGCTTTTCTTGCTTTATTGTTTCTAGTATTGCTGCCAATTGCAAATAGTTTCATGATCTGTTATTGACATTAATTTATTGCAAAAAAATATAAACATTATACATGAATTTTGAAACCAAAATCATGAAAATATGCTACAGCTATGATAAAATAAATCTAAAAAATAATACATAAGAACATTTTGAATAAAAAACTCAAAAGTTTTATAAAAATGTACACTAACAAAATATTAACAATATATTGTATTTCATTTTTTACAAGAATAATACATATTATATTATAAATTTTATTTTGAAAAAAAAAATGCAAATCTGTCAAGAGGTTATTGAAACGTTTTTTTTCCGATAAGCTTGCAATTATACTAAAATCAGGCTGGCAGTTCAAAGGAGTAACATAGCAAAAAATAGCTACGGCACTCAAAGGGTTAGGAGGAAGGAAATTTATTGATATTAATTTTGGTAGTAAAAGTTGCTTCTTCATCCTCTAGTTCTTTATGTATTTATTTATAGTACCGGTATAATTGTTGACAGCAGAAATGATACAGTTTACTGAAGGGTGAAATCAATTAGATAAAACAAAAAACCTTATTTGTGAAAAATTTTGTATCCAACTTAGAAAGCTTTATACATTATACATCACAAAATTAATTATGTGCTTTTATTTATGGATTAGTTCTCCACATCCAAAATAAAAATTAAATTATTTGAATAATATTCGATTCAATTCATAGCAATCTTATCAGCACAATACATTTTATATTAGTTACGATTGTAACACAAAAAATAGATGCTTTGTAATTTCAGTAAAACTATACAGGGGTCCAGTAAAATCCTTTTAACCTAGTATACTCTATATAATAATGATGTGTCGAAGCCGAATCTCGAATCCACTGAATCTTCAAGAAAGATTCGAGAATTGATCGACTGGATTCGAATTTCGGATCTGTGGAGATCCACATTAATTATCGGTTGAGACACACATCTACACAAATTATGCCAAAACGTATTATTGACTTATTTTGAATGTTCCAAACCGTAAATATATAACCTAATAATTATCGTACTTTTGTAAATAATATTTTTACTTGCAGTTCATATTTTATATATATATATATGTGTGTGTGTTTGTGCAGCCCTATGAGGCTGCTACACTTATTCAAAGCTGATCGGAATTGCCAAGTTACTGATTGCGAAAATGTAATTTCTTTGAACTACACGAATAAAAACCCATATATAGGTGACTCAATCAACAAATTATTGTTTTGAAAATATTTTTCTTGTAAAACTGTATTTAGTATTTCTATCTTTGTGCACTGGAACTATCTACTGCATATAGCTGCGGTTACTGCTGATCGGTAGTACGCAAATTACCCATAGCTTAAGATGTGCATTTTAGTTGTATTTTTTTAAATTATTTATAAAGTGTAGATAAAAAATTAAAAGATTATCATGCTTATGTAAATTATATTTCGCTTATAGGATTTTTATTTTCTATGTTTATGTTTGTGCAATGCTTCTTCTGCGTGTTATGGTGATTAAACTAATATTTTTCACATCTAAATTTGTTGTAGTTGTATCTAGACATTTTGTTGATAAAATACATAACTTTTATATTTTAAAAATTTTGGATTATGACAGGGGTAGTTTGAAATTTTTCAAATATTTTATGTTCTTTAAAGGTTTTTAAAAGTGCTGAAAATATGACTATGTTCAATTTCTAACAACGTAACAGATTTTGGGAAAGAAGGCTATGACAACAAAAAACTAGTTAAAATGTATATATTTCTATTTCCATCCTTGAATTATGGTATGTATGTACTGATTTGTGTACACCTATTGCTATATGACTAGTTTCAATTAGTCCTTCTTATTTGATCACATTAATGTATCACATTTGTTTGATTGAGTCTCCAAACATTAATTTTAATATACACTTCAGTAAATCCTAGAGCCATACAATATAAAGATCATTAATTAATAATTAATTATTATATGCCATTTCGTCTTAAGTCTACATTTAACAATAGGTTTTATAGTATAACCTATTATTTAGTTGCATCGAATCTAGGTTTCAAGTCAGATCTGGTTTTACTAGTACCAAAATTGGACTTTGATCAACTGAAAATCAGCTAAGATACTAAATAACAAACAATTATAATGCGTTTCTTCTTACCTTCTGTTATTATTCACAATATCCATGTAGTCAAAGGACCGAGAATAGAATCCGTCCGGGGTAATGGCACCCCAGAAATTGGACTTGGATCACTGAAGACCAGCTAAGATACTAAATAACAAACAATTATAATGCGTTTCTTCTTACCTTCTGTTATTATTCACAATATCCATGTAGTCAAAGGACCGAGAATAGAATCCGTCCGGGGTAATAGCACCCCAGAAATTGGACCATGCTTTATGAGGTCGAACCAACATCGGTGCCACCAGAGTTCTACAAAGTAATATACGGGTAAAAATTGGATGATAATAAAAATAAATGATAAAAGGTATAAAATGTAATGGAAATGATACTACTAGATTACAGTAGAAGCATCAAGGTGTGCGTTTAAGTTGCACATTTATATGTAAAAACATTGATATATATGTATAAAACATTATCGGGAAGGTAAGTGCATAGTTTATGTTTGCAGAAACGTACGCAGTTTTTCCCTCACATCTTCCCTTGCCACCACCTCACAGGCCAAAGCCGTGGAAACAGCTATATGCCTCCTACTTTTTAAATATGTATGAAGTTGATTAATGCGTTGTAGCATTAATTTGATCTAACAACATATAGCGTTGTAAGTAAACATTGATTTACAAATAATTTCTAAAAGTGGAATTGACCATTAGTAGCATTAAAAACATTTGTTAATGTAAATGGTAGCATTATTTTACTTTCAAAGGAGAAACATGAGGCATATGATGATAATATTAATGTAAGAATAGGTTATTCCAGCATAAACTAATATATACTTTCAAGGTTAAAAGTAATTTTCAAAGTATTTAAAAATATTAAGCTAAAAATGAAATTAAGTAACTGAAGGTTTTAATACAAATATCTTGGAATTATCTGATGAAACATGAACACTGATGAGAATCCTAAAATATAAGTTTTTTCTTACATTTTCATTCTCTGGTACACATTACTGAATAACCATGTACACCAACTTTCTTCCAAAGTCTAAATCAATGCTGGAGGAAGATTTTTCTGTTTAAAGGCTTATTCAATTGTGACAGCATTTTTAGAAAACCCAAAAATATTTCAGCATTGATTAGAGTTTCAAATAAATATGGAAACATTTTTTCTGTCTTAATTAAAAACAACTTTTCAGATTCTTTACAATTATAAATAAAAGCTTAGCTAATTTTGTCCACATGTTTGATTCTTCAATTCAAAATATCTTCACTTTCGTCCGTGGGTGTATACTCACGAGTGTTGTTGATATGCGAGCGCAACAGGACTGAAATCTGGACTCATGAGACATACTACTTGTACTCCTTAATTCATAATGCTACTATTCCAATTCCATGAACGAAATTCAACTGGATCATTGTCAAATTAACTTTTTATACATTTAAAAATACAAATATGATAATTTTGTAATAGTCAAATCTTAATTATTTACATGATTAGGTAAGATAATACAAAGTTAATTTTTACTGTAAGACTATGTTATTAGGCATTTTCACACTATACAACAAGTCAACAGTACCGGTACAGCCTCGTCAACAATGTAATGTTATAGAATAGAATAGAAACACTTCTTTATTGAGGTGAAATTAAGACCATTTAACCTCTTAAAAAAAATAAATCTTAATAGTACAAAAAAAGCGTATATAACTAAAATTTACTAACACAATATTCCATTCACTCTTCCATTCAAACAGTCACAATTTAAAGAGTAACCCCGCCGCCTGCCACGATAATCTGGTTCAGGTATCTTCGTCTCAGCTCCGCCACAAACCGAGTGAGTGCGTTCACACCTGTGCTGTGCTAGCAACGTGTCGGGACATACTGTTGACCTGGAGTCCCTAAAATGGCTGTTGCCGTGCAGTCACAGTTCAGTCCTGGCCTCTGTTAAATCAGCAAAGTGATTCGTTAACCAAGATGGAAACAAGGACAAAGGCTGTGCCATTCTTGTGTCATTGCTCCTAGGTCTGTAAGCACCTCCTACTGTAACTGTGCAATAGTCACTGTTCAGTCCTGACCTCAATTAACTCTGCCAAGTGCTTCGTTATGTAAGATGGAAACTAAGGATCAAGGTTGTGCCATTCTTGTGTTGTTAATGTCAGTTGTGTAAGCACCTCCTACTGTAACTGTGCAATAGTCACTGTTCAGTCCTAGGCCTCTGTTAACTCTGCACAGTGCTTCGTTATGCAAGATGGAAGCTAAGGATAAAGACTGTACTGTTCTTGTGCCATTGCTCTGAGGTGTGAAAGAGCCTCTGATGTTGCTCTGCAGTCACAGTTCAGTCCTGACCTCAATTAACTCTGCCAAGTGCTTCGTTATGTAAGATGGAAACTAAGGATCAAGGTTGTGCCATTCTTGTGTTGTTAATGTCAGTTGTGTAAGCACCCCCTGCTGCTGCTGTGTTGTTAATGTCAGTTGTGTAAGCACCTCCTGCTGTTGCTGTGCAGTCACAGTTCAGTCCTGACCTCTATTAACTCTGCCAAGTGCTTCGTTATGTAAGATGGAAACTAAGGATCAAGGTTGTGCCATTCTTGTATTGTTAATGTCAGTTGTGTAAGCATAATGATTTTTGTTGAATTCTGTTATGAAATTGATTCTTACAAGTTGAAATATTTTTTATGGCTTGAGAACATGGTGTTTTCCTATTAAAAATGTCACTTTTCTTCTCATACAATTTATTGTAATTTACTAATCTAGAAATTATTACTAGTTTAGTTGGGATTTGATGTAATTTTTTCCTCCTCTGTCTGTGTACACAGTAAATTACTCTGATCAACTCTGTTGGCAAACAACTGATGGCTTTATTTCCCATATTGTAAATACAGTTTGTTATTATAAAAATTTACTTATAATGTATTATTTAGTGGTTATATAATTTCTGAATAGAATGATGTATCAACTGTTACAGGGACTTGTTTATTGGTATCTCAGTTTGTTTATATCCTATTCCCAAAATGAGAAAATTATTAAGTGTTACAAAGTAAAATATTTATAACTATATTAGCATTATTATATAACTGTAATTAGCATAATATTAAAAAGATATTTTTGATTTGTTACTGTACACACACATTAGTTTTTTACATTTTTCTACAACACGCCCAACATTTTACACTTAAGAGAAAGAAATTGCATGTAAATTACAAATTTCCACTATGTGGAGTGAGTGAAAATATTACATTTGATGAGTAGTAGTCTTTGTTGAACCATGTTTAGATTCTATTGGCACTTATATAATAAAGCTAAGTCATCCCTACTGGAGTATTTTTAGTTTATTTTAATTTATTTTGAGAAGTGTACGTGGATAGAACTGATAGAATCTCTACCTATCTACAGCACTTACAAACAGTACGATTTATTATTTGATTTGGATTGACATTTAACATGAAACACACTTAACAGACAACAATACGATAATTATTAGCACATCTAGAGGTAAAGGTATCAAAGTAATATTAAAATCTGAGAGGGCTAACCTGTTGAGCTTGATAAGAGCCTTGAGAGTGTTGGGATTGTCCAGGTGAGCAAAACTGTCTACTGACAGCAGGTAGTCACACTCCTTTGTCATGCAATAGTCCCTAAAAAAAAAACCAATTAAGTATTACTCTACATTACCTATACTGTCGATCTATAAAACTAGCAGACTGTTCAATCTAGCAATAGTTCAGGAAATTGTAAAGTAAAGCCGCTTCTGATGATTAAACACGAGTATTTTAATAACTACAACTCAATTGGTATCCACCACTTATTACCTAATTTAACCAAAATTTATTTGAATTGACTGTAAAATACAGTGTACATTATTAAGATAGTTTAGACAGTCAAATACAAATCTCGAATTTCCTCTAATAAATGATGACCGAGTAATCGTGTCCTTGCAGGCAACCCAATCTCCCTTGTCATAAAGGTGGTTTAACAGTAATCTTGAAGTTTTTGGTCCTTCATTTTCAGTGTTAGAGGTAACTCCTTAGTCATACTTTTGCATATTTAAGAAACTTACTTTGAAATTTTAACTTGACCTTTAAGATGGCTATGTTAACTTAACACAGCAAACATTCTGGCATCTGCTTCCTTAATTTCATCTTCTGCTTTGATCATCTTGATTCCGAGGTATTGTTCAAATGCATTGATATTGTCTCTAAGTTGTTCAACATCTTTGTTATGGTGCACCACCTGCAACATGTTTATCCATCTTCATTACAGCACAGTACACCATCTGACTGGTCCATAATACCAACTGAACTCAATAACATAACACATTTTAGTAAAACTCAGTAAAAAAACTATAATAATAATAATAATAACTCAGTAAAAAAACTATAATAATAATAATAATATATTTATTATTTTTATTCAACAAAAGTAGCACTGATAATATCACTAATCCAACAATTCTTTTAAAAAAAAAATTACTAGTTTAAAAGTTATTTCATAAAAAGACAAAAATTGAAAGTACGTCAAGAATTAAGGAATGCTTGTTGTATGTACCAAAAGAGTAAAGTAATATTTACAGTCGACATCATCACATGCTACCACTAATTCAGTTATTATTTGGCCAAACACAGCCAAAGCCGAAGAATGTTTTATAAATTCCAAAACACCAATGAATTTTTATTGATAAAATCATACTTTTGAAGTTCAACTATTTGGAAAGAAAGAGATTGTCTGGAGGTGGTCTCAGAAGGGTCCATCACCAAGACTTGTCAGCGGAGCACATTTGGTTGGATTGTCCTGCCATCGCAGAGACTCGGAAAAGATACTTGGGAGCATATCTCATCAGCCCCAAGGACATTAGAGAACAGGAGCCCTTAAATCTGATTGGTTTTTGCAAAAGCCTCGGTCTTTGAGGGCACAAATTAAAGTAAGGGAGGCGCAAAGGTCCTTTTAGGACCAAGTGCGGAGACAAACTGTCCTCTTCCCTCAGGAAGGAAAAAAAAAGACTTGTCAGCAAAGAGAGGTCAGATACTTTTTGGACAAACTTGTACTCAAGATTGCATACATAAAACAATAGTACAATCACGTACATATCATATTATGTGTTAGAGAAGCAGTTCTCATAAAAAAATAGGTTGTCAATGGAAAACGATTATGAAGGTTGAGCTATATTTTAATCCAATTCTAAGTTATTTTATGTTTACCTGCTTTTTTAATTGCATCAAGAACACTGCTTATACACTGTGATATCCTGTGTTTTTGGACCATAAGTTACTGCACAATCCTTGTCGGTGTTGCCCAACTATTTTTAAAACAAGTTCAAAATAAATTTCAAAATCTGACATTAAGAAGGACATACTTACAGAGTTAGCAATGAAGAAGTATATTTTGTTCTTAGGGTAATCAAGTTGGAGGAGCTTATCAAATGCTTCTCTGATGAATGGTGTTGGCACAGCCACATGAACAGCAATCACAACGGTTGGGTAATCTGCTTCAGAAATCTATGACATCAAAGTGAACACTATAAATTAATGACCTATTCAGTGCCTTAACTTCTGAGTTTGCTAAATTAATCTAATCTAGAATAAAATTTTCTAAAGGTGGAAAGGGAAGCGATAAGTTGAAAAAATATACCATAAAGGAACCAGTTAAATATACAAATCGCTACAAAACTTTTAACATTATCTTTACTTACTTTCTGTATCTCAATATTGTTTTCTTTGCAGCCAATGCAACCTTCCGCGGCTGTCCAGTATTCGGCCAGATAATTGGCCAATGTGTTGAGTTCCAATTTAGAGATGCCATTGCCATGAAATACCAGAGGCTTTGTGCCATATACTACATTCAACAGAGTTCCTTGCACAATGTCCACATCATCTGCAACACAAAGCAGGAATACCTGTTGTATCATTCATAGGTAAGAGTTTAGAGATGCCATTGCCATGAAACACCAGAGGCTTTATGCCATACACCACATTCAGCAGAGTTCCTTGCACAATGTCCACATCATCTGCAACACAAAGCAGTAATACCTATTGTATTATTCATATGTAAGACTTTAGAGATGCCAATGCCATGAAATACCAGAGGCTTTATGCCATACATCACATTCAGCAGAGTTCCTTGCACAATGTCCACATCATCTGCAACACAAAGCAGGAATACCTGTTGTATTATTCATATGTAAGACTTTAGAGATGCCACTGCCATGAAATACCAGAGGCTTTATGACATTCAGCAGAGTTCCTAGCACAATGTCCACATCATCTGCAACACAAAGCAGGAATACCTAGTATTATTCATATGTAAGACTTTAGAGATGCCACTGCCATGCAGAGGCTTTATGCCATACACCACATTCAGCAGAGTTCCTTGCACAATGTCCACATCATC
Source organism: Homalodisca vitripennis (assembly GCF_021130785.1). Taxonomy (NCBI): domain Eukaryota; kingdom Metazoa; phylum Arthropoda; class Insecta; order Hemiptera; family Cicadellidae; genus Homalodisca; species Homalodisca vitripennis. The sequence continues at coordinate 173,822,787 of NC_060210.1, forward strand.
TGCAACACAAAGCAGGAATACCTATTGTATTATTCATAGTAAGAATATAGAAAATCCACCTCTCCAGACCAAAAAGTACACAACTTCAAATCACCTACATCCACATTTTACAGATTTGTGAATGTTTCAATGAATCAAAATTTACAACATACTTGAATATTAGTAGCAACAATAATTAATAGCTAGTTTATAAAATTTTCATAAAGATTACGACAATTTACTTCTTACGAAGTAAGAAACATTTGCTAACTCCCCTAAAATCCCAAACCACAGCAAATGCGTGTTTACTTGTGAGTTGATGTTGTTTTAGCCTGAAAAATTTAGTTCCTTTCAATTTTAGTTATATTTCAAAAGTGGTAGCTACAATATAAAATCCAGTAATTGTGAAATATGTAGTATTATTTGAATTTATGAATATTTGCTTCTTGAATATGTAGTGTAATATACTACTACTATACACTTTAAATAAATGGTTAAACTTAATTTGTATTCTGATGATTATAGCTAGAAATAATAAATAACTCAGTATGATACAAATGTGAACTTTAAGGATGATAAATGATGAAAAAAAAAATGGGTACCGTTTAGGGTATCTTAAATTAAAATCACGGGACATTAATTGCGATATAAAAGATAGGAATAACATTACAGGACTAATGTCTTGTTAATTAAATGTTTAATACGGTTAGTTATTAAATAACCTAATCCTATAGCCTATTGACAGATGATACGAATAAATGACAACTAACTATGTACAGTACTTATATCTAGGCTATTCTTACGATCTAGAAAATTGTCTCAAATCAAAGATTATTAATATTTCATTAAGCCACTACGTTGGACGCCAATTTTGTAATATACTACTACTAATACACTTTAAATAAATGGTTAAACTTAATTTGTATTCTGATGATTATAGCTAGAAATAATAAATAACTCAGTATGATACAAATGTGAACTTTAATGATGATAAATTGACATACAGGTTTGAATTTTGAAACAAGATGGAGGATACATTAATGGTAAAGTTTTTTAAATACAGTTCTCAAAATTTTAGGGCAGGGTGGTCGTGCTAGCTTAATGAAATAGAAATATTAGGTATTGATTTTAATAAAATATATATTGTAATTTGAAAAATAATTTTGTTAAATTTTTATTATATTAATTTTGAATTGTTAGCCAAATCGAATGTTCCTGGGTTTTATGTTTTTCCAATGGATCACTGTTAAATTTAAAAGGAATTTTCTCACCCAATGTCTGTCTTCTGCTTCTCTGTACTTCAGTGATAATATGAATTTAATAAATTAATCTTTCTTTTGAACCAAATACTGCTGAATAAAATGTAACCAGTTTCTTTCTTTAAAATAATAATCTTGCTTCACTTCTTCTATATTTGCCTCTCCTCTCAACTTTTAAAACTCTGCTCTCTTCACTCAACAATCATCCCTGCACACTGTATCACTGACTTTTGTTTACTTTATAACTTTTGAGTTTTCTATGTAATAAGGTGAATTTTGATATATTTAATTTTGTATTTTATTATTCTTTGTATTACAATTTGAGACAATTTATAAATAATTATTCCTTAATTATTTAATTATTATTACTAATAAATTTCTAAATTAAATTAAGTATTGAAATGAATGTGAGATGGGTGTATGAAATGAGTCATTACACTAGTTAAGAATAATCTCCATTGACGTTTGATGCACATGTTGATGCAACTTCCATACGAATTGAAACTAGAATGTTAATAACACCAATCTAGATTAGGGCATTTAATGTAAAGAGAAAAAACTATTAAATCTGGCAGCACACTTATCTACAATACTAAGAAACCTAGAGGAAAATTTGTGTTTCAGAGCTTCATCACTTTATGTGATTTGTTCCCTCATCAAAAACCCTTTTTGTAACAATTTTGTTAACAGATGAAAGTCTTTAGACCTTGGTTGGAATAGTATTGTTAATGGTCATTTGTTTGACCATCTTCATTATGCGTGTTCTAACTTGTTTATACAGCATTATACATAATCTTTTAACAGAAGGCTCTTTCAGTGCGTTATCATAGTAAACACATTTCAGTTGACAGTTAAAATGTATTTAGTTCCTTCCAGTGTGACAGGAAATTCTAGTTGAGTAAGGATGGGGAATTAAGGCCACACATAGTATAGTGGTATAGATAGTACTATCTGAGTCATGACACCTTTGAAGAAGGCGAGACTTCTCTGTTTCAACCTCAACCTCTACCACTCTCAGTGGGCAGGTGAGAATGTACTCTCACATTTACACTTGCAAAAACTCTTAAACACTAAGTGAGACCCACTTACTCCAACAATCATCTTCCGCACTAAAATTGATGTATTGATAAAATTATTTCCTTTCTTTAACATCTAGAAATTTGCAGTTACTGATGTGCTGCTCCTGGACATATATATTTGGATATCCACATGTTTGTGACAACATTGTACTTTACGGTATCCAGTGTACTGTCTACTAACAGGTACAAAACAGCCAAAAGTGAACACTCCTGAGGCAACATCAACGTAGGAAAGTAAACTTTTTCATCTTTCTATTTTGTACACAGAATTATAACAGCCTAAACCAATTGTTTCAGCTGAATTACTTGCAAATGCTATAAAATTGTACTGTCTATTGACACATAAGAGGGTGGTCTGAAAAGTTTCCAACCTAACAAATAAATATAAAAGACATTTTTTTCCAAATTAAAAGATTTTTCCAATGAAGTCTCCTTGTAACTCTACACATTTTTCCTAGTGATGCTCCCATCTCTGTAGCCTGTCCAAATGGCATTCTTATTTGTAAAATAATTATTTACAAAGGTGATTGCCTCTTTAATGAAAATCTTTGTCCTCAGAGCACAATTTTTTGATGAGGGAACAAAAAGAAGTCATTTGCGGCTAGATCTGGTGAGTAAGGCGGATCGTCAAGCAGTTCAAACCATAATTAGTGAATTTTCAATGTGGCAGCAGCCGGTCAGGTGTGTAACGGTGTGTTAGCTGGATGAAACAGGATTTTCTTTTTCTGCAAATGCGGCAGTTTTTTTCCCCGCAAGTTCTGCCTTCAACTTGTCAAGTAATGATGCATAGTATGCTCCTGTAATGGCTTTTACTTTTTAAAGATAATCAATTAAAATAACTCCATTACTATACAAAAAAACAGTTGCTATCACTTGACCAACCGAAAAACAATTTTTACTTACTTTTTTTGGAGCCCGGTTTTCCCTTTGCAGTCCAATGTTTAGACTGTATTTTTGTTTTGGACAGATGGAAAAAGGTGTATCCAAGATTCATCTACAGTAATTAATCGGTTGCAAAACTCGGATTTATTTCACCTTAAATGCGCCAAAAGAGCATTGGAAATGTTCATTCGAACACGTTCTTGGTTAATGTGAGCAAACGCTGCACCCAACGCGCGGGCAGCTTTCCCATGCCTAAATGTTGATTTAATATGAGACAAACATGTTTTTTTTGACATGTTCATAACCTCTCCTACTTCTCTCGGCGGTCATCTAGCATCATTTGGTGAAGTTTGGTGATGTTTTCGTTGGTAGTTGCAGTTTTTGGATGTCCCAAATGTTTATCGTCTCCCAAGCTCTTACAGCCACGTTTAAATTCAGCAGCCCAAAATTTCACTGTGGTAAATGATGATACAGAGTCCCCATACACAGAATCCAACTCATTTTTGATTTGCAAAGGCATATATTTAATGACAGCTCGATACTTGATTTTGTGCATTTTCACAAAAAAAATAACATCAACTCACTTAAATGACTGTTACATAAAAACTGCGCGTCCAAAATGGCTGAAACTTTTGTGAGTAACTGAACATACAACGAAATTCACTAGCTTTTATTTACAAGTGCTGCCATGTTTACGTTGAGGTCAGAAACTTTTCAGACCAACCTTAACATAAAATAATTCACATTTTTTTAAAGAAAAAATTTATGGTTAAAAAGGTACTTTTTGAATAGATATGTTTATATTTTTGAAAGTAATATCTACAACACACTCTTAATTTATACAAGGGATGACAATCATTTTTGAACATTTACATAGATAGGCATGTACAATTACAATATTAATAGTAAAAGTGATGTAATACTGAAAAGTCAGTTATTATTTATTACTTTGTTGAGTTCATATTATTATTAGTTCACACTAACCTGTTGTTACAGCTTTATGCAAAACTTATTATTATTATGTTGAAAATGGAGCTTGTATTGGCTACTATTAACTTAATTACAGTTAAGTTAATTTTAACCCTTATAACGTCACAGACGCCGTATGGCGCATAGACAAACTATCTCCAAACGGCAAAGACGCGGTACGGCGCATCGACACAAAACTGCGTCTATAGCAAATTTAAGTTCCTTTTAAATCCGATCGTATGCGTCAACCATGTGTGTGGGTTATTGACCTATGTCAAGCGTCAAAATATAGCTGTCGCGTTACATTGTTTGAAGCAATAGACGCGGTGTTTAGACACTCTCCCCGCCACACGGCACAGACGCCGTACAGCGCGCGCGCTTTTGTTTGCAGTTTGGCTTCATGTAGTGCGTGTCTAACCATCGCTGAGTCGGTTTCCTTCGTCGTGTTTTCTGTTTATATGGTTTTTTATTTATTTTTAATTTTATTATATATAATTTATTTTAATTATATTTATATAATTGTCTGGTAATGTTTATAGTTTAGCTAATAAAATTTTGTGAGCCTTTTATTTTGACTTTATTTATATCTACAATTTAATGTCCCATAAATATATGTACGTACAAGATAATTTTAAAATTTTCACTTTTTTATACTTACCATAATTATAGAAAGTAAAAATAAAAATGAACTTTACACATTAAAAATTTTTTTTTTAATATTGTGCTGTTTGCTGGAAGTCGTGAAAAGATATACTGACGTTATAAGGGTTAAGTATTAGTTTTGTGTGTTTTAAATGTAATAATTAAGTTATTATAATTACTTTACCTGAAAAAAAAAAACACTTAAAACAAATATTTTTAACAAAACATGGATTTTACAACAATATTTTCTATAAAATAGCACATTTGTAAGTCCTAAATAACAGCGGACTAGATGATCAATCTTCACACTTTTCGATTGATGTACTGATTTGATGGAATTTATCTGGGTCTCACTAGGGGTTAGATTTTTAATATTGTTCATTTGTTTATTTTATTCCACTAAATAATGTTAGCAATTAATTTATTTTAACATTTGTATGTAATTATGCTGATGAATTAATGTTCATAATGATGGCAAATTCATTACAGTATGCACTTTTTACTATGTTTTTTGGTTGCTGAAATAGGTCTGGGTTTGGCTGCTAAAGTGACTATCATTAATCAAATAATAATATCAAACAGAATTTTGATACTAGATACATTTACAATGAAAATGAAATAACAGAATAATGGAAAATCAGGTTAGACAGTAAAAGATGGAGGTGGGAGTCTTAGCAGAATTTAAGAGAATGGAAAGGGGTAAACTATGAGTAGTATGCTTTGTTTTATGTAGGAGGACCACCTGCTCTTGACAAGAACAAGAATAGGAGAAGAAGGTCGCTGGAACGTCCCAAAAGGTTGGTTAGAGATGTCTTGAGTCACAGGTTTACAGTATAATGTAATTCGAGAATCTGTTCATACACCCACAGAAACGAGTGATAGTAAGTTTTGCTGGAAATCCACACTGGACACGGAACAAAAGAGGACCTGTTTATGTTGCCATAATGATTACTCAAAAAGGGGTTTTTAAAGAAACTTCAATTATAAAGATAGCCTAAGAAAACAACGAGAGTGCAGCAGGCTATACAAAGTATGGTTACATATACTTGGAGCTGACCTGCTTCAGGGGTTGAAAAACAACTGACTGCCAAAGAGTCCGAGACACTGTGTTATTTTTTTATTATCTGCTATACGGGTAGATAAGATTGCTAAGACATACCTTGCTGTCTTTTACTCCAAACACGAACTAAGTTTGAAGTTTCTTTTTAACAATTGAAGGATTGTGAATGAATGGGATTTTCTCAGGACATTTGCCATCTTTCAGTGATACAAGAACATGCCATAGGTGGTTGGTTGGCAAATGCAGACCTATTGTGACCTGTATTCTGTAGTTCAGTTTTAACAATTTAGAGTTAGTGGAGTTGGCACACAACATGGTGGTTGTGAACGCTCTGTTATGATTTGTTTATTTTAACCTAGGTTAAATTCTGTGTTAAGTTAGTTATTCATCTGAAGAAGAGATCAGATTGCGATTTTGAAAAGTAGTGTTACTGATTTTTTTGTATCACTGAACGATGGCAAAAGTCCGGAAGAATCATGTTTCCTTCATGAACTAAGAGCAGCACTTGTCAGGATTGTTTAAAACTACATAATCAAATGAACAACAAACAGTTGTATATTTAAAAACTGTGCATTATATTAAATGTTTGACTCATGTACAGTACCTATGGCTCCATACAGATTTTGGAAGATGGCTGCCTTGTGATCTAGCTTTATATGATGCTTCTCTCTGATGTTTTTGTCAAGGAAAAGCTTTGTGTAGTAGAGCTGATCGTCGTCAGTAGCTTTTAGTTCATGAGATGACAGAAGTTCGTACAGCTCACTGGCGTATCCAATTATACCTAACAGAACCATATAAATTAATATAACACTGAATGAAGAACTCTTAGAGCAACTGAAAATTTTGAAATGCAATGTAAATAATAATAACAACATTGTTTCCTATATAAATATATATTTTGTGCGAGGTTTTTTAAAATAATTTTGTCCAAATGGCAACTCCACAAATAAATATCTGAGCTTTTTTTTCAATTTAATTTTTCCCCCGATCTCACACCATGACGGCTAAAAAGGTGGGAGGTCTACGGTGTCAGCAGTAGTTGATCACACATACTCCTCACTACATTTCTCACTGCTGAGTTCAAGTAGCTAACTACTTGTAGCGGGGAATACAAGTGATAGACTACTGCGCACATCGCTGACCTGCAATGCGTCTGGCTATCATGGCGTGAGATGGAAGGTTGAGAAAATAATGACTCTTGTACATTTGTGAGCTAGGATCCATAAAAATAAGCATGCTAGCATTAAAATGCATGGTTTTATACTATAGTTGACTCATAGCTGTGTGAGTGGCTGTAGAAAAGTAGTATTTTAGTCCCTCTTTCACAATTATATAATAAAATGTTTTACTTGTACTTAGTTTAAAAAAATTCCAAAACGTTCCTTACTTTCTGAATTGCTTTCGTTGATTAAAAAATTGTTTTATTTTGTACAAATGAATGCTTGTTTCTTGTCTTGAAGTGGTAATAATAATGTTGTCAATAAGTTGTGTGGTGTAACTTTTAGAAATAGCAATATCTTTTATGTACTTAAATTATTTGCTATAGTTGTCAGTATAGAGTGGTGTACATGTACTTGTGTACTGATGTGTTTAAATCATCAAATAAAACTTACCCCTTTTTGTAGAAGTGAGTGGTTAGATTTTTTGACAATAAATCTATTTAAGTGTTTTCTGAATACATCCCATTTCAAATTTTGTTTGGTTTCTAATTGAAAAAAAATATTTATAAATGTTATACTACACATGACATAGTTATAATGGTATGATGAAATACTTGGAATGACTTCCATAAAATATAAATTTATATTGAAAAATATGCTTATTATTAGTTACATAAAATTTTACATTGTCCAATTTCTAAAAGAATCCTTCATACATACTTCAAATTAAATATTTGTTACAAAACCATGACATTTCATTAATTTGGTTATTTATTTACGATTTTCGATAAAAATTTAAGACACATCACACAATCGCTATTATTTGTTTGTTTACTGATCAACTATTTGTTGTAAATAGTTGTGCACAATTATACACTATCATAGAAATAGAATGTACAAAGTACAAATTGCGTAGCTTCTGATACATCGGAAGTTCAATGAAATTCTTGTAAAATTTAACTACTTTGCTAAAAACTTAACTAATTATTTTCTGTAGTCTAGCTTAAAATGTACTAACCTCCAGAGTTGAGATACTTGTAGCGGGATTCAGTGACTGGATACTGATCCGCCAAGCTGCGGTCAGGCCAACAGTTTGACTCAGCTGCAAACACCAAGCGAGCGTCTAGTGCTCGGAACTGCTTCACAATATCGGATTGTGGTCCCAGCACCAACACATCGTAGCTGCATAAACCATGATACTCTAAGTAGAATGTACTTTACAGTATATCCATATGGAATTAAATTAATATAAATATATTTTGAGGCTGTTAATTTATAAACTAAAATGATAAAAATACATAATTATGATAACAATACTAAACTCAAGTTAGTATTGGTAGGTCAAGGTCAAGCTTTGAAGATAAACATAATGTAACATTAAAGAGACCGATCAGCTGAATAAACCTAAATTGTTTAAAACTTAAACTTGTCTCACCAGTTCTATTTCAGTTCATCAAAGATAGTGATATTAAATAAAAATTTACATATTAAATATTTTAAACATTATCATAAATCTTATTTTAAGCCCCCACATTAACTCTTGTTATACAGATTTGGATTCATTAGATCATATAGGCAGCTAAGAATCACCTTGGATATGTTGATGTGGGTCTAGTCATCTGCTTCTTAAGACATAACATGGCTTTTTAGTGCTCCAGTTTGAAAGTTTTGTTTTGTGTGTAAAATGGGGAAAATGGCTTTACAGTACAATAAAACTATACTATAGGATAAGTATGATTATTTAGAACAATAGACAATTATATGAACAAAGATTTTATTAACTTTTTTTACTTGAAATTGTGAAAAAATATCCAATAATATTGCACACATTAATATATGAGATAGTCTGCACCATATGTAAAATATCAAGATAAATAGAAAAATACAGTTTAACAATCAAATTTTCCACAATATACATTTTTTATATTTGAAGACAATATTGTTAAGAGCTTTGATCACATCTTTTGGATATTATACCTTTTGAGCAAAAGAGCAAGCTAAGTAAAGGAAACTAGTGTTGTCTCTGCTGTTCAGCTGTTCATGATCTGGATAGCTGTCAATAGACAGGCTCTTAAGATTACTGGCAGACTTCTTGTTTGAGTAAATAAATACTAAGATAGCAGTCAAAGCAGCTTTATCAGCTAGCAGGATTGAGACTTTGGTAGCAAGGTCAGCCACTATTGCTTAATATTACCATTATTCACTGTGCCCACCAATAATATATATAGTCTATTCGTTGATTAAATCTTTATTAATCATTGTAATCGTTTGAACACGATTACAATCTGTAACTATTGTTGACATTTCTTCTTTAAGAGCCACATGATGGAACCTGATAATACAATAAAAAAGAAAGAAATGTAGAAAACTTTGCAGAACAGATTAAGTGCTTGAAAAATGAAAATGAATACCTAAAGAGTGTGCATATGAAGTCCAACAACTTGTTAAATGTAGCTGAAAAAGTTATATACTGGATGACACAATAGCTTTTTATTTTCATCTGCTATTCATAAAATTCTTGCAAACCAACCATAATGTATTCCTGATGAATCCTTCCAAGCCACACGCCATTAAGTCTTTTGAATATTTCAGTACAATCCTTGATCCCCTCCAAATTAAAAACAAAGACAGTAATATGCCAATCAATGACTGCACCAACTCAGAGAAAGAGGGAGGTAGTCACGGGAATCTCCTAATTTTCAACAAAAGGATAGAAAAATTCTTTTATTACGACTCTTTGAAAAATCTCTACCTAAAATATGCAGAAGTCGTTGCAAAAAAGTTGTTCACTTACCTGCATGACAACCTCAATCCTTCTTTTTCACTGTTACAATCAAAGACTTGCCATGAAATTTAAATAAACAACCAATGCTGATGATGTAACCCTTAGTAACCTAATGAATCTTGAGGCAATAAATTATGGAAGATGCAAAACATCTCGCCATTTACTGGTTTTCAACAAAAAACTTCTTCGCAATACAGAAAAAAACCTCCAAAAGGTTCTTTTAAGCTTGAGCCAGTAGATTTGTTAGGTTTTAATGTTGACAGTAAGCTGAATAATACATAGCATTAATAAAAGGCTGAATAGAGTAAACTATGTAATCTGGAAACTCAGAGAATTCTTGAAATTAGCTATCTAAGAATAACATATTACAGTTTTATTTCAATCTCATATTGCGTGTGGAGTTGCTGATCTGGAGTCACTCTCATCACACAAATGAAATCTCATTGTTATAAAAAAAGGTCATTAGGACTATGAGCAGAGCTGGCTCACGAGAACACTGCTGTTCACTGTGTGCTAGCATGAGAATTCTTACTATTTATAATCTGTAAATATATTACATACTGCTTTTTACAAAATCCAATTTACATAATTTAACCACCAGGCAGAATATATACAATTATAACACTTGTAACAAAGAAAAAATTGATGTTCCCAGTCACGGACTTAGTAAACGGCAAATTCTGTATAAATAAATTCACAATTCAATTTTTCAACAAACTTCCTCTTTCAGCAAGAACCATTCCATTGAACAAATTTAAAATAGTTTTGTATGATTGGTTATTAGAGAATCCTTTTTATTCAATTCAAGAGTTTATGGATAGAAATGTACATATAAATATGACATGAATATGATGTATTATATTATATAGATATTTATTAGTTTAAGGTTCTTTACTTTATTGACAATGCCTATTTTAATATGTAAATGTGATAAATGGCAATAAAGTATTTCATTTGATTTGTGTATTTGATACATTTTCCAAATTTGGCCACATGGTTAAAAGTATGTGATTTATGTCATATGCATGATTTATACATCATTATTTAAAGTGACCTGAATGTTGTCTATAATGCTTTATAAATTTTAGAAGTAGTTATGTTCCAAAAATGGACAAAAAAAATGTTATAATCTTGTAAGTATGAATGAGTACTTGTGTTATTTGGTAAATGTAAATAAATTTTACCACACAAGAAGTGTGGTGTTGTCCAAGATTTGGAAAGTACCTGTCAGTAAACATGACGATTTTATTGCTGTCTGAAGCATAACGTTTGAGGGCCTTCCTTAGCATCAAGACCTTGTGTCCTCCCCCAGTACCCTTCATGTCTCCTCCCTCCCACTGCTTGCCCAGCCCCAACACCTGCAAAATGTCATATTACAACCTTCAGATTACAAAATATTCTTTACAGTATGTTTTAAAAGTAGAAAATAAGGTAAGATAAAAAACAATTTTTTAAGGACATCGCTTTTATTGGTTTTTACACTAAATCAAATACCTAGAAATAAAAAGAGGAATTATATTTATATTTTTTAATTTTCATGTCAATAATATTACTTTAAAACCTCATGTTTGTTGTAACATTATTAAAATGTTTAGTAACAAACCGCTTTTAATAAGTTATAGAGTGGTGAAAGGGGAACTTTACAAAATAAAAATTGCAATAGCTTAATTAAAATACTTTTTTAATTAACCCTTTAGGGGTTTTTACCCATGTGATAGGCTTATTTGATTAAATGCGCGTGTTAAAAAACATGTTTTAAACAGCCTAAATTTTATTATAATACACCGAGTTATATATAATTTTAATTTGTATATTCTAAGGAAGTGGAAAATAATGGTATAAGTGTATTACCCAAATCTTATCATTCATTGTATTCTGTTGAATGTTCAAGTTAAATTTGCAAAAAAGATTTTCAAATTCTCACGACTACTGCTTTACTATACACATAATATAGTTAAGTGTGTAATAACAGTTTTGATCACTTTTTTTATGTACATTCAGAAAAATTAGACACATACCTGTATGGCTCAATTCATAAAAATAATCTATACATACAGTAAAAAACAATGTGTACCAAGTTTGGATCATATACTTCTCAATACTCCCAGAAGAATACTCCTTTAATGATACATCCGAATCATATTCCAACACATTTATATAACTAGTATCTTCTACATCATATTTTTCATCTAAAATGTAAAAAGTTTTATGTGAACCAAAAGTTTTATCCATTGCAACTAAATAGTGCACAGCTCAAAACAATAACACAGTAAGACACCATTAATGTACAGCTGTGACAATAATCGAAAACAACTACAGTAGTTGAAACAATTGATATATATATACTACTAAAATACTTTATTTTCATAGGGGATAAAAAAAAATTTAAGAATTTCATGATTAAGATACTATATTGAACATCGGATTTGGATATGAATTGGTGAAGGAACGTTGTTGTTCAAAGTGCTATATAATCGTCGCACTCGTAACAATATCATCCGGGCAGAGGATATAATCATTAAGACCAATACTATTATCACTGTGAGTGTTAATAAGAATATTATTTTTAATGGATGGTTGTATATGTGAAAAATCTACACATTCAGTTTATTTAAGAAAAATTCAAAATTTAAAAATATATATAGATTCATTTTATTTAAGAGAAAATAGAAGTCAAAATCTGAAGTCTCACTTTTTGATAAACAGATAAGCAGCTACAACTGGTGTTATTAACCCTTGTTCAAGTGACCTTTCCGTGTCACGAGTACACAATGTCAGGACAGTTGAGTGGTCTTTGCTTTGTTTCTGAACGCGGAGCAATGATCTCACACTGTTTCAGTTTCTGCTCCGGACCTTTGATGTCTGTAAATCTGGTGTATTTGTCTGTGGCAGATCAAAGAAAGATTGGGCATAGGCGAGTGGTAAGTGAAGACAGCACAGTTGTTTCACCAGTGAAGAGAGGAGAGAGAATAAGTATCAATGGTTGTACCGCACTATTTTACTAATTTCTCTACTGTAAAATTTACAGTATATTAATGTTAAGTACACTTAAACAAAGGTAGATAATTTGAAAAACAGTAGTAATAAATTTTCTGTATTTAAATATTTTATGCAAACAACAAACAACTTAATAATCTTAAATGAATGTTCTTGATGATTGTTAGTTTTAAATATTTAAAATTTATTATGTTTCATACAAAAATTGTGTAATATATAAACACTTATTTGTTTTCATTATCCTTTACAACTCATTTAACGAAAAAAGTTATTTTTCTCCTTAACAGGTTTGTTATGGTCGCAATTATCATTCAAATAATCTATTAAACCATAGTTATCAAATTATTTATCCTCAGTTTAATTGATTAATTAATTAATTTCATTTCAATGGCAACACCAAATACAATATACAAGTTCTGTTCAAAACAATATTGTAACTTTTGCTTTTTTCTCTTAAAAATTATCTACTTACTCATCAATCTCAATTTTGTCTTTTTCAAATTAATTCCCATTAGATATATACACTTGTACCAACGTTTCTTCTTGGAGTTCTTTTTTTAAGGACTTTTGATTGCTTAAAAACTAAGCGAGTTATGGGGAAAAACCAACATCACATTTTTGTAGAAATTAGAACATGTATATTAGTATAGTGATGAATACACATAGTGGCATAGTGAAACACTGCTAACCCCCGAGAAGGGGTGGAATCCACCCCCAGGGAAAACACAAACCCCGGCACAGGGTAGTAGACTTTGAAATAGATGACGATTAGATGATTAGAACCTAAATCCAAGTTTTTAACTGATGAAATCGATGCTGTATGGGACAAATACACAGTTTACACTTTTTTTACCATCATTGACTGGAATGCAATTTTTTCATCTATTCTTAATGTGCTGGGGCGTCGTTCACATCTTCTTGGCCCTAAGAGAACGTTTTATACCACAGATAAATGTTGCTTCGGCCCAAGGTAGTTTCTCCATAAGTTACAGTCAATATTCGGAATGTGTCCATGCACTTAATTTAGTTTTTAACATAAAATTTGATACAATTTTCTTTGATCTACTTTTTCGAATAGACACAAATTTCTAGACAAGCCATGAAACATGCAAGCAAATCAGCTGTCAACAACTAACCGAACATTCAAAATGGCCGTACTTGTTGTCATACATTAGAGACATGTGTACCAACATTATGCCATTAAAAACAAATATAATATGTAACCTGTGGAAATTTAAGTCTTGATATTTTTGTAACAGACATCGTAATGGCAAGATAAAATATACACTGATAACAAGATAAATATTATAACTAGTAACAAGATACATTTATAACAAATCCTCATCATAACTTAATTGATTTTATAAAAAAAACAAAAAAAAAAAAACAGAACTAATTTTGATGGTGACAGAAGTAAATATTAATGTATTGAATATAATACAGGTCACGCACTGACTCGACACTAAAAAATAGTCCACATGTAAAAATGTAAATAAGAAAAAATTAAGTGGAAAAGACTTAATGGGCTACTCTGTAGCAATGTAATAGACAAACAATACTGGGGAGGTGCGTCACAGCATGGCCCATGTGGTAGACTCATGCATAGCAACAGCACACTTCTGACCTCATTTGTAGCAAATCTTCGTCATTTATAAAAAAAAAGAAGAATAAACATGTTCATTCTGATCCTTTCCAATAATTTTCCTGCTAACATAATCGCCTGACCAAATAAATACACACACATTTTTTCACAGAATGACTTTTGTTTTTTTGTAGTTAAGAAATGTTTTATTACTAATGTTCATAATGTATTGTAATAAGATGAAAAGCAAACTAGACTTTTGAAAATGCTGATTATTATGCCAAAGTACTTCTGTACACAATTAAAAATTTTCATTACAATGAATTGTAACTAAATATGCTTTACAGCAGTGGTTATGAAACAAAGTATTATAAGTTAAGCGTCGGTTTTGGACATTATTTCAATGCAGAGCCAAAAGGTGGAATGAAACTGAACTGAATATTTGCATTGTTTAATGTTTTCACCAATAAGAAAGGGTGGTTCGGCTCCAAACTGATGTAATGACGTTTATATGAGAATGCACAGTCTATTCCTTTCTTTGGTCTGTGGTGATAGTGAGCATTGATCTATAGCTTTTAATTCCACCTTATTAATTGTATCAAACAATGATTGCATAAGAAGATTCATATATTCTCTTATAGACATGAACTCAACTAGAAATAATTGTTCCGCACTTTAATGGTTACTATAAAAACACTCGATAATTGTTTTGATTTTAGTGAATATATAAAGTGAAAATAAAATTATAACAATCTGTCAACAATAAAACAATAATATTTTAGTCAGGAATTTATTTTGCTGCAGCATGCTCTATACAACACATAAAATGTTACAAACAGATTTGTAACTGGAATCTGTTTATATAGTACACAGTACACACAAATCATTATTGAATAAACACATCTATGTGACAAGAGGTTAAATAAATTAATCTTTTAAGTGGACAGAATACAACCACTCACATAGAAACCCACAATCCGATGAGCTGGTCATATGTAAAGCTGGCCACTTAACTGGCAAACGTTATTTATGTCATGTTGACGATTCAAAATAGTTAAAAAGTTATTGCATGATGCAAAAATTACCTGATAAGTATATAAGTAATTTCTAATTATAACTCTTTTCTATCTTTTTTTGTGCGCTTTCTCAGTGAATTGATTCAATGTGTCTCTTAACATGTTACAGAACAATGAGGAACAGGGCAAGAGGAATATGGTTACTACCACGTAAGATGTCAAACTAAAAAATTTAACTATGATAGACAACAGTTTTATCTTAAAGCTGAAAGGATGACAAACCTCCATTATATTTAGTTTATTTTCTGATTAAAAACCAAACAGGTATTATCATTTAAGGTATGCAAAGTTTTGTATAACACTGATTAAAAAAAAAAAATGGTTTGATAATTTTTATTTGGGAACTGTTTTTTTATTTTGAACCTAAGAGATTGTTAATCCAGCAAACAATTTTGTGTGTAGCTAATTATTTTTTAAAAGCTATTCATTTTACTTTTATACACAATATACGAGTGTGCCATTACATGTGTTGCATAGGACTTCACTGAGGTTGAGTGCCAAATTTCATAGTCTATAGCTCAATATGTCCTGTGGACAAATAGACAGACAGATATCATACGGACACAAAATTTTTACATTCTCCTGCTAGAAAAAAAGAAAAATTTAAAGGTCTACAGATGAAATCATTCTTAAGATATCTTGCCACATCATGCATTCATATTTTTTTCATTGAGTTAGATTTCATAGCAGTGTATAAATAATAAAAGTTCTGGTGAGGTAGGTAGGCTGTGAAAATTCAAGAGTGTGTACTGAAATCAAACCTTGTCACCAACTTTTAAAATTGACTTTCCACTCTATATTTTTTTGTTTTTAGTGTATGGATAAACTAGCTGATTAATATGTCACATGTTAAAATCTCGTATGATTGGACTCAGCTTGTTTACAAATTTATTTATTCTCTACAATTTTCTCATTGTCCTATCTATAAGATAGGTTATCTATAAGATCAGTGTAAAAGTATTAATTAATGCTTAACCAAATTTCATCGAGTGACTTGCATCGTCATCAAAATCAGTATTATATATAAAGAAATTAAACTTCATGCAAAATTTCAAATGTATGTCAGTTCGTTGTTGAGATATTGTGTGAACAGACAAACAAAAAATGGAGTTTTTTCAGCCCCTCGACAGGTAAGCTTTGCTTTGCTTAGCCAATAATTCAACAAAATGAAATCTAATGCTTTGACTTTTATAGACGTTTTATTTTAGAGCACTTCACTCAAAGTTTGTACACCGCATTTTAAGTTATTGCAGGAAAGTGAATATTCTTGATAATGCAGAAAGGGAAGTAGAGCTGTAAAAATGCTAATGGAAAAGAATAATTTTTCTTTTTAGAGGGTTATAGGCCACTGATGAGCAAAATTGCTATAAGTTTTATACCATGCTAGGACTCAGCGGTAGTGAGAGGCTGCAGAGTTAATCGGTTGATGACCTCAGCCTCAGAATGTCAGTGATCTACTAACATCATAAAAGTCACACTGATAACAGATGGCATGACTCATTTCTTTCCTTGGATTATGTCTTGCAGACTTCTCACTACCACACTCAGATTTACTCTCATAGAAACTTTACTAACTTAAAGTTAATTTAAGTCAATTACATGTCCATACAGTACATTAGGATTTGTTTTAGAAATTGTCATGGCATTGTATTACATAATGATGAATCAGCTTATGACAATAAGGGACGTTGAGTGTGTGTTCTGAAGCATTTTATGGCACACAAATATACTACTGTTAAGTTACGAGACTGTATTATATACATCAAAGTATCTGTAATAAATTTTCAAATTTTTCTGACTAAATAGTGAATCAATCAGCAGATCAGACCATGTGATGTGATCATAACACACACATTTTTTTCAGTTTGCTGTCCATATTTCCATCAAATTATTGATTGTATATTAAATAAAGCTAAGTTGAAAGGAGTGTATATATCTTATGTAAGATTCCACTGTATTCCTTCTTATATGAAAGCTTGTTTACACTTCTTATTTAATCTACAGAAAGTATCGCAGATTTTTCTTTTGGATAATTAGTTAAAAAATACAGTAGTCCCTCACTAATCCGACACAGTTCAGACTAGATATTGTCAGATTAGTCAAACAGCCGGATTAATGGAGTTCAATTGAAAAAAAAAAAAACAGTAGCAGTCGTGGGACTGCCGATAGAAGTGAAAACGGAACTATTAAGTTGAGAGTAATTAACAATACGTTATAGTAGCAGTACATCTGTAATTGTAAATGTGACGCGTTTTAAATTTTCCAATTTTAAAATCCACGGGAAAAAATATTATCAAATAACTAGAAATCTATTTTACCACGCTAGTAAGATAAATCTTATACCGTAATAATACTCATTTCATGATGAAGAGGTTAAATATTAAAAACATAATTAAAATGAATAATGCTAAAATTTTAAACACAAATATTCGTACAAATATTAAAAATGTTTAAAAATATATTCGTTGTTTTCATTATTCATTTATCTGTATAAAAATATTAATATGTTTCATACTCACTTTTGAACTTCCCCACGTGGTCAATTTAACTTTACTTTACGGATAAAGTATATAATTGCAATAACAATTAAACCCACAATATTTTTAAAACTAATAAATTAGTTAAATTAACTTGGTTCTTTCGTAAAGGTATTTTTATTGCACAATAAAACTAATTTATTGAGTTAATACGGTATCAGTGAGCCAATGCGCCAACTACAGTTCCGGCAGAAAAACGTTCACTCATCACTTCATACACTACTACAAGGCTAAACTAAACTTCCAATAAAAAAATGATAAATTACAAAAAAAAATATTCATCTATTTTCACACAACTTTCTCGCTGACAATTTTGTCTGACCAAAAAATAAAAAAAATCCTCGCTTAACTACTTTTTTTCTTGTCATTGTAAACGCTATGTAAAATGTAAACAATAATCAAAATTATTTCGAAATTTTTTTAATATTTACAAATGTAACCAATAGATTGCTAATAATTTAAGAGCTTTAATTTGACGCATCTTTACAGGAATTGTACGACATTGGCTTCACTTTTAAATCGCGAGAGGAAGCCGTTAAAGGTCACTGATTTTCGCAGTCTGTTTTCATATTCCGCCGGGACAGTTTTAACACAGCGAGACTGACTTTTTCATGCAGGTTAGTAGTCCGCGGCCAAGTCTACGGTTAAAAAACACAGCGTCGAGAACTGACTTTTTCATGCAGGTTAGTATCATTAGCAATGTCGGTGACGCGAACCGAGGATTTTACCCTCTACCAAAACGCTCAACGCGCCTAAAGAAGTTTTCACTTAAAAAAAAAAAACATTTTTAAATTACATAATAGAATGTATCCTTACTCAAGTAAATTCTAACCGTAAAGATGTACAATTGAGTCTTAAAATAAAAAATTAAGTACAGCAGTTGAAATACAGTATGTATTTACACTTTATTGTACTTTTATAATAAGCACAGGTACAGAACTATACACTAAACAGATTGTTTAGTAAAATTCAAATGGAAAACTAAAAAAAAATATAGGCCCATCTCATCTTCAAATTTTTAAGAAGTGTTACTTTTGTGAGATTGTTGTATTGCCTCATTTCTAACAAAAACACTGTCTATAGTTGTTTGCTTCTTAGATGTAAAAGACTTTCTAAAAAATTGTCACCAAGTGTTTTTAAAACCAAGATGTCTTGTGCTGCTTCTCCATTTTCCTCAGCCACTTGATGCTTGTTCAAAAGGCTGCTATTGCACTGCCAACATCTACAGAGTGAATTGATTTTTGAATGTTTTCAAATTTTCCTCCAAGTCTTCTTCTGTAAAGATTTCTGGAATAAGTTCTCCATCATTCATGATCTGAAGGTTTTCTTCAGGGCTACCAACAAGTTAAGATTGAAAGTCACTTATTATTAGATTTTCTTCATCACCACCACAAAGGGGAGCAATAGCTTTCTGGAGTTCATTCAACTCAGTTTCATTTAGATTTTTATCTCAAATGTTTGAATCCTCTTTGATATTTTGGGGCCTCATTTTTTGCCTTTATTTTGTTAATGCCGGACAAATAGATAGATTATTATCATGCAAGCAAAATATTAACGTTATAGAAAATCTTATACAACTAGATAACAGGCCATAGACGCTATAATACTAAAAAAGTGCAGAAAACAGACGGTCATGCATTTTATACTGTTGTGTTAAATTTTCTAAATTTTGCCATATAACAGAGTCTGATAATTAATTCAACTTTTGAAGTATTGTAAATTAGATTTTGATCCTAAAGTTTACATCAAGCATTGTGTAATTTTGATTTTGAATATTTTGAGAAGAGAACTTTTCATTTTATTTTGTTAATTTAAACCTTTTTGGTGAAGTATACCTTTTTTAGTTTCATTTTAAATTTTGATCAGACTCTAAATTAGATTTGACCGATTGAGAGAAATTTTGAGGAAAAGTTGTTCTGATTTATAGAAAATTAGCTCCAGACTTTATAAATAATATGTACTATAATAACGGTACACAGTGACACAGTACATGAGCCATCGTCTCATCATGTCTGCCGCAACGTCGACAACGGCAGTCTTCTTTGGCCCACCTCCGCGACACCCGTTCAGCGGCAAGGTGTTCAGCCTGGCCCGGTGTATGAACCGCCAGTCGGCGAAACGGGTGTGTCTCCCTCCACGCATCATATGATTGGAGGTGGGACAAGTCGTCACGACTCGAGCCACCCTGCCTCGGTCCGGCTTCGCGGCAAGGGTATCCCGGCCGTGGAGCTGCAGAGCTCGCCGCAGTGCTGAGGCCAAAGACTTCCGGCTCCTCCCGTCCATGGTGATCGGCCGCCCCGCACCAGGCACCACTAGCTGGAATGTCCGCCGCTCCTCACTCCAACCCCACCGGAGCGTAGGCAGGCGCTTGGAGAGGCGGTTCCTCGCCGTCCGGGCCGCAGAGAAGGTGGTGGTGATGTTGGAGTTTCCCGCCACTTCCCCGTTGAGGTAGGCGACGAGTTGTCCAACGTTGACCCGGGCAGCAGAGCGATGCCCAGCAGAGATGGTTAGGCCCTCCAGGGCAAGACGGGAAATCCTCGGGTCGGGAGATGTCAAGGGCCGGAACGCATGCCCTACCACAGCTAAATTGGCCTGGTCAGAAATGGGGAGCAGTCCCGCCCCGCCCCACGATGGTGGGAGCTCGACCAGCTCCACGCTGGCTCGCGATGGGAGATCGAGGGTCCTCTTGCCTTCCGCCCTCATCAATGAGTCCAACCCCTTCAGGGAGGTCTTCTTGATCCTGCCGTCCTGAGGTTGAAGTCCAGCTGGGGGACTCTGAAAGTCCTGACCGCATCCAACTTCTGCCATGGCGCAAGCTCACTAGCAAAAATCTTTGCGGTCTTCTCTTCCAGTCTGGCAATGGTACCACTGGGGTCTGGTCACCTCTCATCCCAGTGGGCACACCAAGATGGTCGTACGTATCTCCATCCTCAAGGACACGGAGGGGAGAGACATATATGGTGAACGCAGTCGGCCTCACGGTCCTGACGGCGACATGAAGTATCGCAAACTTCTCAGGCTTGAACCTGAGGCCAACCAGGTCGCCGCCGAAGAGACGGAATCCAGCATGGCCTGGAGTGAGGCCTCCGACCTAGCCACAATAGCCAGGTCATCAGCATAGGCCAAAACGCCGATCTGCTCCCCGTGCAGCGACACACCATGCTCCCCCTCGCCTTGGCGAGTACTGGGCGGATTAGGTACTCTATGACGAGGTTGAAGAGTACCGGAGACAGAGAACAGCCCTGGCGGACTCCAGCCTGGAAGGAAATGGCTGGAGTGACTCTACCAGAGTGCCTGATGGTCGTTGCACTCCCCTCGTATAGATCCTTAATCAGGGCCAGCTGAGCCTCCGTGAGGCCCGCACTCCGCAGTGCCGCCACAACAGTCGAGTGAGGGACACTCCCAAAGGCATTAGCAAGATCGGGCCACACTAAGCAAAGCTCCCCACCCCGTCGTCGCGCCTCATCCAGAAGCTCCTGGAGCACAATTATGCTCCAAGCAGCCCTCGGACAGAGTGAACCCCTTCTGCGCCCAGGATAGGAGGCGATTGTCAGCCATCCACGATTACAGGCGATGAGCCAATACACTGCTCAACAGCTTGCCTGCATGTAAGACAGCGCGATGGGCCGCCAGTTGGTAATCTCATCGGGGGCCCCCTTTTTGTGGATGCGGCTCTACACTTTGATCTTAGCCAAAAGGCCGATAAGCGAGTGACCATTTCCTGATGTACTTGATGTTTGCTTCTTATATTCTTTTTAAAAGTGGAAGATTAGGCCATACGTTCTACCACATGCTACCATAATGCTTGCTACCATAACAAGCAAATCAAGTTGGTAGCGTCAACACATGGTATAAATTCTTTCTTTCCAAACTTTTTGGCCTAGAACTCTAGCTTCAGCATTATGTCCAAATATTTTTTTTTAGGTAAAAGCCACCAAAAAATGGACACTTTCGTCTGCATCATATACCTGGTCTGGACCAAGTTCAAATCACTTTTAGAAACAGACAACTTTTAGAAACCTTTGTTTATAAGGCTATTCATCACAAGATTTTCAAGTTTTCTCACCACTAAAAGTTTGCAAGCAAATTCCTTAACGTTTTTGGTATTTTTCTAACCAATGTTTGCTAGCTTGAAAGTTATAATTTTTTGTTGTTTCTATATACAAATATGTAGCTTTTTCTTGTATCATCTCTCCTGACAATGTGTGTGTCTGTTTCTTCCCTGTACAAACCAGGCAAACGCTTTCCATTTAGTCGAAAGATCATCATTTTCTATAAACGTTAACATTTTTCTAGGTATCATATATGGTTGCCTATCTCACGCCATACTCTGTCGCTAGTTGCATAAATGTTACACCATGTTCAAGTTTATTTATTATAATCTCATTCCTTTCAACTAAAGTTAGAGTTTTATGTTTTCGTTTTTAATTTGACAGCAGTCTTTAAATAAACTAATACAAAAGTAATAAAAATGCTGATTCCAACATCAGATAATATTTTAAACCACATATAAAGTCAGTGTACAGGCCAACCTCACTATGTCACTATCATTAACTTACAGTATAAAATTGATCAACTCAACACACTACAAATACAAATCAACATAAATAAATTATGGCGTCACTATAAGCAAAAAAATAAAATTATGACCAAAATATCTCACATTATTGATGTACTGACACTCCAAAATACGAAGATAATCCTGAAAGCTTGGATGCGATTACCACCTGTTGCGTTTTTTTTTTTTTTTTTACTTTAGACCTCCCCTATTAGAATCCCACTACCAATTTTCTATTTATTTGTTATGGCAATGTTTTTAGACCCATTTATTAACTAACACTAACATTTATTAATAAATATTTATTATTAGTGATAGGTATAATAGGAAACTCTTTAAACAACAATTGTAACTCATGTAATATTTAATATATATTTCTGACAGGTATATAAAACATACGTTATATGATGCTATACCAATTTCTAGAACATTCATAAATTACTGTTGAATATGATATGAATGAGTTTAGTTTTGCGTAGACTACATAAAATTGGATTCATTAAGCAGTGGCAATCTTTCAGAGACTGATGAGTGCAAAAAAATGGTTATTTGTTCATAAAAAGCATTTCTGCCATCAGGATAGTTAGTATTTTTTTCCAAGTTTTAGTATACATTTAAATACAATTTGGTATGTACATCTATAAAAGTATAATCTTTGTAAAAAGAAAATAGCAGTGAAGGTGGGAAAATATTAATAAGTGAAAGACAAGGTGGACATAAAATTAGATTACCTTAGGATTTACAATAAAATACAGAGAGGTTAAGATAACCTCACACTCAGTTACACCTGAATTAAGTATTAAAAGATTACAGTTACAATTTAGAGATTATTTGGTTTGTAAGGATCTGCATAACTTAGAGGAATTTGCCAGTTACATTATTCTGTTGTTAAATTAAGTTTAGATTAAGAATGCTGTGTAATTATTTCTGTTGACACTGTTCTACAAACACTTGTATGAATAATACAAACATTTAAAGATGAATGTTTAGAGTTCCGATTTAAAAAGAAGATGGCTGTATGGTTGTGAATAGTATTTTGTTTTAAATAAAAATGAACAAAAAATTTAGTATTAATCATGGACACCGATCAATAATACATGTTTTTTACTTAGGTTGAAAACGAAAAGAAATAAGCAATACAAAAATTAAGAAACATATAAGCAGCAGCAGATAGGATTATCTGACCTAGTGAACTCTAAGACAAGTAAGGTGAATAAGTTGCTCGCTTCAGTCTCAAAAATGTGAGAAACCAGTGCAATATACATTTTATAGTATTTGAATACACTAAACACAAAGTATGTTTCATATAGTAATGTTATACTTTTGTATGACTTAAAAATTAGTAAAATATTTCTGAGATTAGTTATGAATTGTCAATATCATCATCAGAACTAGTAAGAAAAATAAGTTCTTTACTAATGATATTTTAAAATTTACTTCAATATGTTCAAATACAATTTAAAATTAGGAATTCATTATTTTGAAAATTGAAACTATCCTAAAATAAATAGTTTATTAAGTGAGCCAAACAAATTACCATAACATGCAATATTTCAGTCAAAATTTAAGTTTCCATCTTAGATTATCTCATACATTTTAATTTTTAAGTACGTATGTTTTTAAAATAATAAATCCTCAGACTACCATAAGATTAGTAATTACGAGGGGTATCCAGAAAGTAACAGACACTTAAAAATAAAAATTAACCAACTGATATAGGAACATCTTATTATATACATTTAAAAGCTACACTCTTAGGTTATTTATCAATGTAATCCCCATTAAAATTGAGACATTTATCATAATGTGACAAAAGTTTTTCAATTCCAGCTTTGCAGAAATCTGCCGCCTGAGATCATCACCACTGATTAACGTCAAATGCCAGCGTCACTATCCAAGAGCTGCGTTGCAAGCCAGGTCTTCATCGCTGGAAAGAGATGGTAGTTGCTTGGTGCCAGATCTGGGCTATAAGGCAGATGATCAAACACTTCCCAATGAAAATAATTTAAGACTTGTGTACGATTGGGTGTATGGTGACATGCATTGTCATGGAAAGATAAAATTTTTTAGCTCAATTTTCCCCTACGCTTGTTTTGTATCGCTTGCCGTAGTTTCTGCAATGTTTCACAGTACCTCTCTGAGTTGATTGCGATGATTCATTCAATGTTTGTTCTTTCTGCAGTCTATGCACAAAACTGATTGAGCGAAGTTATTTTCAATATATTTTGGTGCTCTCAGATCTCTACAATTCACCACAAGTACCATTTAATTTAGTTTTTAATTTTTGTCCTTTCTTTCTTGGTTTATGATCTGACATAATGCTTTTGATTTGTTGTCCACCTGGTAAATAAAAGCTGTATTTTGGGTCTTTACATAGTTTTTTGAGCTTTAGGTTATAGTTCTTTTTTCGTTCTGATTCTGATCTGTCTTCTATCAGCCAAGAGCATAGGAACTGTTCAATTGCTTCTGTACATATTTCTTTTAACAGCTTGATTTCCTCATTCCAGAAATACTTTACTTTTTTTTGTTTAAATGAAATACGGACAGTCAATATCTAGATAATATTGCAGAATAAGTTATAGGTTGTGCCAACATTATTTACTGTCTGAATTTCTGTCCAATTTTCATTACTTAAGAGTAGTTTAATTTGGTATATGAATTGTTCACTAAAAACTCAATTTTTTTGGGTGTTAGATTGGAGATGTTTTGGGCAATTAAGGATATTATTTGAAATGTATGAACTGAAAAGGCCTGTCTGAACTACTTTAGAAATCATTTCATTTTACTACAGATTGGTTCCAGTGAGACATTTGTGTTCTATTTTGTTAGTAATAAGAGTTCTTCAAACAAAAGTGACAAAACAATTAGCAGAAACTTTTTTTTCATTTATTGATATGCAATGAATAATGTGAACTATAACAAGAATATCTGCATTAAATAATTGTTAACAAAAACACTTGCTGTAAGTAATTTTCTAAAGGAGTGATACACTGAAAGTTTTCCAATTCTAGAGTACAACCAGTAATTATGACAATATCTTGTAAATAAAAATGAATCGTAAGATGTGTTGGTAAGCGCATAACTCAACAACGCTTGGACCATTCGGTTAATTCTTTTTGTAAAATGTCCATTGAAATCTGAGGAAGGTTTTTATGATGAAAAAGTTAAGAATGGCTAATGGCTTATTATACATTTTAACAATGGCTTATGGAAAAACAGAGAAATGAATAATCACATGCCTCAACGATTCATTCTTTCCCTGGCTACAGTCCAAAAAACAAAAACTTTAAAACGCAAAACTTTAATAACGATTATTTTGGAATGTTGTATAACCTTAATAAGGATTTCTCCCTTATACCGAAAGTACATAAGAAGTAGGAAGAACTTGCCCCTAGGTCGTAATATGCTTTTCAGTCCTACTTATGTGTGTATTTTCTTCATCAGGACAAGGCAAACTCAACTATGTCAACACGATTTTGACCAAAATAGATTTCTGAGAACTAGATAATCGAACGTATATAGTATTTTGATCGAGGCAATAGTAGGAATTTAAACGGTCTTAAGTAGGCACTTTTTAACCGAAGTAGGCATCTCGGTCCTATGTAAGTATATTTTTTTTTTCTTCGTCAGAACAACAAGGCAAACTCTACAAACTATGGTACTGGAAATATCTTAGACCTGAAATATATGACAAGGACTGGAAATATGCACTTTTTGACCGAAGTAAGTTTTCGAGACCTGTGTGATCCGAGATTTGTGTTTTCTTGATCGGGATGACAAGGCAGATTCAGCTGTGACGTTATCTATATAATTAATTCAAACTAGAAGTGCTCCTACACATGTCCAACATGATATAATAATTAAGTTAAACTCTGATACTATTTACCATGAACTTAAATAATATCTACCTGATGTATGCCTACTAACGTTTTAAAATTTGTATAGGACTCCCATCATATTACATCATAATTGCTTTTACTAAGTAATATAAGGACTTCGGTTCTAAAGATTGCGAGCGAAACCCCGGTTAACAGCTAGTAATAAAATAAAAACTAAAATAATAACTAAATATAAATATTGCAAACTGATGGAACTAAAAAGTACCTTTGTTGGGACATTGTACACCTTGGTAGAGCGGATAAACCTGAGGAAGCCATCAGTCTCTTCTGTGGCAACTGTCAGGAGCAGGAAATCTGTAAGCATGTTTTAGTTACAGCAAATTTATGAATATCTAATATACATTATCTAAGGATTTCTAAATTTATTGCCTTTGAGATGCCAAGCACAGCATAAGTTATATTTTAAGTAAATAAGAATGTGTACTATAAAACATAAATTCAAGCAACACTGGTACAACAGATGAGCAATACAATATACGAGTTCAATATTTTTACCTAAAACTGTTGTTTCCATGTGCTGTCTTCTTGAAGAACATTATTATTTTGGCTTTCCCATGCTTTTGGAAGACATAGCAATATCAAAATCTGTTTTCATACATTATCAGTTTTAAGATCTAAATAAATTAAACTAAATGAAGTAAACAAGAGCCTCCACAATAGTAATGAGAAGTGGGAAAGATAAGAATTCAATATGAATGAAAAAGCAAATTCTTTATATATATATAATTTCGATAAACGTTGAATCGCAAAAAGTACTTGCTCCGCCGGGAGTCGAACCCGGTTCTCTCACTTGCCGGGTGAATGTGCTACCATTACACCACAGAGTGCTTACTTTTTCCGATTCAATTATTTGGTATTTGGCCGTATCTGTCACATATGCGTTTTAAATAAGCAAACTAACATATGTTCAGAAGACTAAATACCTGTCAAACGACTTTTATTTACATTAAATTGTATAAATGGCAATATATATATATATATATATATATATATATATATATATATATATATATATTGTTCTTTATATAATAGTTCTTGAATTAAATTGTTCTTAGTGACACTAGATTTAAATATATATAAGACCTAAACACTTTTACTATGGGGTCATTTAAACATTTTATTGTACTCTACTTTCATTACAGATTGTTGAAGGATTACAATTGAGAATATGTAATAGTATGGAATTGCTCAAGCAGAGACCAGGAATCTTTGAACGAATCTATCAGTCATTTAGAAGGTGCCTAGATGCATGCATTTTCAGAACCATAAGTAATTTTCAACATGGCCTAATCCAGGGGACACTTGTCAGTCAGTACTCTGTAGACACATCACCTGAAGTGAGGTCAGAGTATCAGGGACCTCGAAGTAATTAAATGTCACGTAAAAGAAAATTAACCTTTTTGCTTAGTTTTATATAAGTTTTGAAAATGTAGTAAAGGTAAAGTTTGCTATGTTCAATGAGTTATTTATTCTATTTTTATAAAAGTTGAGTTATGAGTTTTTTATATTTATATACATTTAAATCTAGTGTCACTAAGAACAGTTTAATGGGATTGTCAAAGCTGCTGTGACCAAGCTGAAGACTAAAATACCAACTACAATTCTTTGTAAACATCTGTAGTTGAATGTGAATCTCAAAAAGTTAGTCTGAAGATCTGGCAAGGTAAATTGAATCTTTCAGATAATTGCACTGTTAATGATATAACAGGAACATCAAACCACTACACTAGGGAACGGTTGGTGTCATGTTTCATATTACGGAAGATCTATTGAACCTTTTAAGAAATCTGATCAAAGCGTTTTTTCCAGACAGTGTCTGGGTTCAATTTTGTGTACATGGAAGCTAAAACTATTATTTGCTTCCAAGGACTTCTGTTCTTCAATTAATCCTTAAGTCCTTAACCTCAAAATGCTGTCAGGGAAAGATGGCCACTAGAACTGGAGGAGCTTTGCAGAGCCGAGTAGTCACACCACCAACTTCACATGTGGAAGTGGGATGAATCAAAGTCAATATTCTTTCTATTGTTTCTTTCTACTTTTGTAATATAAAAATATGTAATACATATTCTACTCTGAAAAAAGTAAATCTAGACCACTGAAGAGGGCATTATAAAAGAAATGTTTCAGACTAATATCGAGACCAATATAATGGAACAAATTAGTGGCTAATGAACATAGTCAAGATATTTATAAAATCAATTTTTGTACCAGGGTTGAGCTTGTTTCAGCATTTCTACAGGCAGCTTGGTGGTAGAAAAACTTTTAGGAAATTTAAAATATTCTAAAAACCGTTCAAGATACAAAGAAATTGTTAATGACAAATGGTTTGGTAAATGTTAACACTTCTCTAGTGTCCTCAATAACAGAGTTGTGAATTTTAATAAAGTTTGAATGGCTGCCATATAAAATAGTAATGACATACCATGCTGATTAAAAAACTTAGCTGAGATATTTAAAAATCAATTTTTGTATCAAAATTTCAACTAGTTTGGGGGCTTGTTTTTTGGGACATTTATTGTTTCAACAAGTCTGTTTTATTCAAGATTCCATAAACAAATGTGAGGAAATGATTAATCATGCTAAAACAAAGAAAAAGGTTCCTAACACACGTCTTAAAATGCTTCATTTTCAGTCTCTATGTCTATTTGGGGTTTTTACATAAAAAACTCAAACTCATAATGACATACCATGCTGATTAAAAAACTTAGCTGAGATATTTAAAAATCAATTTTTGTATCAAAATTTCAACTAGTTTTGGGGGCTTGTTTTTTTGGGACATTTATTGTTTCAACAAGTCTGTTTTATTCAAGATTCCATAAACAAATGTGAGGAAATGATTAATCATGCTAAAACAAAGAAAAAGGTTCCTAACACACGTCTTAAAATGCTTCATTTTCAGTCTCTATGTGTATTTGGGGTTTTTACATAAAAAACTCATAACTCAACTTTTATAAAAATAGAATAAATAAGTCATTGAACATAGCAAATTTAACCTTTACTACATTTTTAAAACTTATATAAAACTAAACAAAAAGATTCATTTTATTTTACGTGACATTTAATTACTTCGAGGTCCCTGATACTCTGACCGAACTTCAGGTGATGTGTCTACAGAGTACTGACTGATAAGTGTCCCCTGGATTAGGCCATGTTGAAAATTATTTATGGTTCTCAAAATGCACGCATCTAGGCACCTTCTAAATGACTGATAGATTCGTTCAAAGATTCCTGGTCTCTGCTTGAGCAATTCCATACTATTACATATTCTCAATTGTAATCCTTCAACAATCTGTAATGAAAGTAGAGTACAATAAAATGTTTAAATGACCCCATAGTAAAAGTGTTTAAGTCTGGTGACCTTGCTGGCCATTGAACTGGTCCTCCTCAACCTATCCATTGATTTGGAAAATTGAGATGTGGGTGTTCACGGGCAGCAACACTATAGTGTGCAGGTGCCCCATTGTTCATAAACCACATATTTTGTCGCAACTGAAGAAGTACACCATCTAGCACAGAAGCGAGCTTTTCTCTCTAAAAGTCTAAACACATCATTCCATTGAGTCCAGGAGGAAGAAAGAACATTAATACAAGTAGATTATCTAATACAATGCCAGTACAAACATTTACTGAGAATTGATGTTGTGAACAATTTTCCATAATGGTGTGTGTCCAATCTTAGGTTTTATAGCAGTGTTTAGATAGTATTTACAATGTATTAGATGTTTTTAATTCACCACTGAACCAATCTGGAGTAGTAGTTAGATATTAACTTTGTCTTTGTTATCTGCCTTACACTACTCATCAAGTTCAGTATATACTTAATATTTTATACAATTTAAACATAAAAAGATGATTCAGCCCCTGTGTTGAATATTAGTTAAAAGTGTTAATTAAATTTGGATTATGAAACATAAACATTACAATTTGTTCCGAATTCCAAAATAGTCCAGGTAACTTTTTCAATCTTTCTTTCCATATAATACTTCTTTTGGTTTACACTAATATTAAAAAAAAACAATTAGCCAAATTGTTGCCGTCATTCTAAAATTAGCACTTAGCAACACATTTTGCAATTAATTTTTTTTATAAGATTTTCTTGTTGCAATCACAGCTACCCATTAGTCCAATGCAAAAATATTATTAGCTAGGCTCTGCCAAATCGCACGGAGTGATATGCACCATCATCAAACTCACTGTTGTTTCATACAGAAATAAAGTGTCATGTACAATTTCAAGTCTATAGGTTTGCTACTTTTCAAGATAAGTGATACTATAAGAACAATTGCAATAGGCTGTTTTTATAAACAAAATTTACCTAAAATAAGAAAATCTTAACATGTTTGAGAAAATAATCCTTGTCTTGCCTACAGTTTGCTTCCAAAAATGTATTTAGGGTACTATTATTTCAATTAATACGATTTTAAACTTATTATGCTTTTATTCTTCAAGAGAACTTAGGCCAACATTTTAAAACAATCACATTTATTGTGTTTTGCTAATGTATTATTTATTTACAAAAAGCATAATAATGAAAAAAGTACTATATTTATTGTGTTTTGCTAATGTACTATTTATTTACAAAAAAGTATAATAATGAAACAAGTACTATAAGTTAACAACGTAACAGATGCAGTTCTATATGCTGTATATCTGATTTGAGAGTTTATCAGTGTGAACTTCCTTGCTTGGTTGGATATGCCTCCCACTCACTGACCTGCATCCTCTCTCTTTCTCTCTCTTTACACTAGAATATAACTATTACAAATATATACTTATTACACCTATTTTGTCAGTTAACTTACAAGTATTAGAGTTCCAAGTAAAATTCCTTTGACTAAAGAACGGCCAAAAAAATTATATTCATAAAAAGCAGAAACAGCAAGTTAGTATTTGTATACTATAAACATGATGATTTTAAAGTATATATATATATATATATATATATATATATATATATATATGTTAAATTGTATAAATGGCAATAGCCTTATTTAATTTCAATAAACATTGAATCACAAAAAGTACTTGCTCCGCCGGGAGTCGAACCCGGATCTCTCACTTGCCGGGTGAATGTGCTACCATTACACCACAGAGCGCTTATTTTTTTCCGATTCAATTATTTTGTATTTGGCCGTATCTGTCACATATGCGTTTAAATAAGCAAACTAACATATGATCGGAAGACCAAACACCTGTCAAACGACTTTTATTTACGTTAAATTGTATAAATGGCAATAGCCTTATTTAATTTCAATAAACATTGAATCAAAAAAGTACTTGCTCCGCCGGGAGTCAAACCCGGATCTCTCACTTGCCGGGTGAATGTGCTACCATTACACCACAGAGCGCTTACTTTTTCCGATTCCATTATTTTGTATTTGGCCGTATCTGTCACATATGCGTTTAAATAAGCAAACTAACATATGATCGGAAGACCAAACACCTGTCAAACGACTTTTATTTACGTTAAATTGTATAAATGGCAATAGCCTTATTTAATTTCAATAAACATTGAATCACAAAAAGTACTTGCTCCGCTGGGTATATATATATATATATATATATACGTTAAATTGTATAAATGGCAATAGCCTTATTTAATTTCAATAAACATTGAATCACAAAAAGTACTTGCTCCGCCGGGAGTCGAACCCGGATCTCTCACTTGCCGGGTGAATGTGCTACCATTACACCACAGAGCGCTTACTTTTTCCGATTCAATTATTTTGTATTTGGCCGTATCTGTCACATATGCGTTTAAATAAGCAAACTAACATATGATCGGAAGACCAAACATCTGTCAAACGACTTTTA
The DNA here is from genome assembly GCF_021130785.1 of Homalodisca vitripennis. Lineage (NCBI taxonomy): Eukaryota > Metazoa > Arthropoda > Insecta > Hemiptera > Cicadellidae > Homalodisca > Homalodisca vitripennis. Next base: position 173,855,065 of record NC_060210.1, read on the forward strand.
TTTACATTAAATTGTATAAATGGCAATAGCCTTATTTAATTTCAATAAACATTGAATCACAAAAAGTACTTGCTCCGCCGGGAGTCGAACCCGGATCTCTCACTTGCCGGGTGAATGTGCTACCATTACACCACAGAGCGCTTACTTTTTCCGATTCAATTATTTTGTATTTGGCCGTATCTGTCACATATGCGTTTAAATAAGCAAACTAACATATGATCGGAAGACCAAACACCTGTCAAACGACTTTTATTTACGTTAAATTGTATAAATGGCAATAGCCTTATTTAATTTCAATAAACATTGAATCACAAAAAGTACTTGCTCCGCTGGGTATATATATATATATATATACTTAATACTGACATTAAAATATCAAACTTTGATCACGTTTTATAACGTAAAAATATTAACTTTCATCCCTGTTTTATTGTTAAAAATCATAACAGATGATACAAGAATTGGTATGTATTCTAATTTATCATCTGTGAGTATCAGCTGACAACTGACTGGAACATAACAAGATGGCTCGCAACAAGTGGTCTTTGATTTGTTTGAATACAGCAAACCTAAACAAACTAAGTCTAACTGAACTGGCTCAAAATTGTTATAACTTCTAACTGAGAAGGGCTGGGTAATTACCCGAGCGAGAAAGTAAATATAAATTGGGTATTTACCCAATGGTCATTTAAATACCCAAAAATAGAAGCTAGTGTGTTAATTTGTTGAGCTTTTAAAACTAGAATTGTTATTGTTTTGATGAGGTGTTGAGCAAACAAGGATTTAAGTCATTTGATGCCTTAAATTGAAATTAGAAAAAAATATTATTCTTCAAAATTAAAAAAGTAAAATATTAACCCTTTGAGTGCCAAGTATTTATTGAGTGGGTGTACCTAAAAGTGCCAGCCCTTTTGAAGGCATTTTGCAAGGTTTCAGTAAAAGGTTCACAGTTTGATTATTTAATAAGCTAACAACATACTTTTTTTTGTAATTTTTCATTGAAAGCTCTGCCTAATTAACATAAAATAACAAAGTTACCATAAAGTTAAATTTAGGAATATCAAAAATGGACTTGTGCCAAAAAAAATCCCCGAATCTATTTAAATTTCATTTTTAACCTAATTAATTATCATTACCAAAAAATCACATCCTTTTCTTTGTCTATATCACTGGAAAGGGTATTCAATTATCTATAAATCTTGAAAAATGTATATCATTATCTTCAATAATGAGTGAGTTATACAACATTTAAGAAACTAATGTCACATTGTTTCCTGCAGCCATGTCAATCAAAAATGTTTATATGTGAGGTCTAGATTGATTTTTGTTAAAATCAATTGATCGGAAGTATACTATAACAATTTATTTTGAAAAGAATAGTTCTTCACAAACAATTTAATATAATATTAGTTTTAAAATATTAAGTTTTCGATTTTTAGTGATTTTTTCCTGAACGTCCGGTAAAATCGTACGTTGGCATTCAAAGGGATAAGTCTGGGTATTTATGGATATTTATAATATTTTACACTGCTAATAATGTATTTAATTCCTACTTCTCTAAATGCTTTTTAATGTTTTTTCTTCTTCTTAAACTAAGATACAATGTTGGGGAAAACTTATTATTGTTTCAATATATGCTGAAGTATTGTATAAGGGTTGGTTACTTTTAATTACAGTGGAAGTGTAGGTACCTGTAGATGACAAAATACCAGAAAGATTAAACTAGAGCTTAATTTCATAAAAGGTAAGAGTTTACAAGTACGAGTTTGCTCTTCAGACATATCCAGTGGAAAACAGACATACATATGAAGGATTTTGCCAGGCAGAACCATTTGTGATAGCTAACAAAAATATATAAACATTTCAATTTTATAGCTCAATTTATTCTTGAAATCACCTTGTGTTATTGATTTTACTTCTCAAGCAAACCCATGTAGAGACATGCACCACCATCAAACTTTAACTGCTGATGATTAGTAAAGCCTCTCTTTTGATTCTGCCACGCACATGCCTTAGCATGTGCATTTATATTTTTATTGTATATATATTATTTTAATACTTTTATAGACATGTTTTAACTGTAAGCCTTTTTTGACATAAAATAATAACAAATAAACTGACACAACTTAGTATCGAAACAACCCAACAGAATGTAAAGTCTTATTTACAAATCCATCAAAGTAACTTCATAAAATGTGTTAATACACCACATGCTAAAATGTAAAATGACGGTCCTCAATTTGTTTACAAACTTGTTTAATCTAGGATTTTCTCGTTGCCATCATGTTTAACCATAATACCAATGTTAAATGTTTGCTTTATGCTAAGTCTAATCCCATGGATAGGCATGCATCATCATTGAGCTTGATGTTGTACATAGAGAAATGAAGCTTTGTGTAAAATTTAAAGACTATAGGTCAATTTGTTTATTAAGATATCATGTGGAAAGACAGATAGATATGGAATTTTCCAGCCCCTCATGCGGTAGGCTTTGCTAATGCTCAGTCAACTAGGTACTATAGTTGACTTTTATCTATAATACAAATTTTCAAATACCATTTTAAAAAGATATGGGAAGAATGGGTGCTTGTTATTTTCATAGTAAGAATAGGTCTAATAATTAGTTTAAACATGTGTTATATATTTCAGTTTTTTCCTCAATTATTCATGATCAGATCCTGAATTATTGATTTAGGCACTACCTTTAAGGATGTTACCTTGATATAAGATTGATTAGGCCTGACAGAATCTATATTGTCAAAGCCTATGTGTCTATATTGTTACACTTACTCTAATTTTTATGCTATTGATATTGTTATTCAATATTACTAGTTTATTATTATATGTTTTCATTATTACCCAACAAATTTGTTGGTGCTGGCCTACCATTGGTAGATAAATAAATAAACAAGTCAATAACATTTGAGAAACATTGGTTCATAAGAAACGAGCAGAACCTCAGAACCAGTAGAATAGTTACCCCAAAACATTACAAGTTATTAAAATATATGGTCATATTATATACCTTCCTCCTCCTTGTTGTTGACTGGATTGATGACAGCCGCACTCAATATACAGAGTAGCAGGAAAACCCGTGTAGAATTTAAGTCGCACATTATTCAATTTCTAGACAGTAATAAAATTACTATATTTATCTCATAAAAGGTGTATAATGATTTCTTAAAACTGATATTATCTCACATTACCGACTGGCGTATACACAGACGAACATAACCTCAAAAACAACACACTAACTTCATTAGTAAATATTAAAACAATTCAATATCACAGCACCATATAAGCTACTGAGGCAAAACGAAATATCTACACTATATGATTTAAAGTAGGCTACTAAGTTGAAGTAAACTTGCGTTGCACTCTTTTATGTCAACAGTGTAGGCGTTAGCTTCAACACAAACAAAAGCAAAAGCCTGTTCCAGTTCAGTGTCTATCTCACCTAATCACTAACATCAAGTTCGAGTTCGAGTGCGTGACAACATGAGACAGTCGAATGGAAGTATATTGACATTTTTGAATAAAAAAAGCCGAACCATCTGTTGCGTGCTTCAACAGCTGAAAATCAGCTGCTAACATAATCAATAATAGATTAACCAACAGTGTATATACATGCACGCACAATATATTATTGATCACCCAAACAAACCTACAGTCACTAATTATATCTAGTGAGCTTGGATTTTATGACTTCTTAACAGATTTTAGAAAATACCGCTCCTTAACATTCGCTGGTAAGTCCAGCGGTGGTGGGGTACTTACGAAGTCCAACCAACAGAAATATGCATCCAGGCTGATCTCGAATTTCCATGCGTCTCCGTCTCCTTCGTTCCTCGCTTGAATTACAAAGTCCTTCTGGTTGGTACGTGTATTACTCTCCGATCACCTCTTGAAACATACCGTACTCAGATTTCTCCCAACAAATTGAAGAAGTATTGACGTAATTTCATTTCAACTGCATCCATCTATATGGTGACCTCAAAATACCCCCGCTCTCGGGTGGAAGAATCTCCCAGTACCTTCCGTAAACACGTTACTTTCAGGTTATCTCTAACATGAAAGCGATGTTTGCGTAGTAAACTATGTTCGGCATAACAAAGGAGTCCTACTTGATTTAATCTTTACGTCACTATCAGATGCCTTTGTTCTCCGTGATCGTGGCCCAATTGTCTCCGAAGATATCCATCACCCGCTCCCAATCTTGGATCTGCTCTTCCCTCGCTGGAAATCCCTAAACCTAGATTTACAAGAAACTTAAACAAGTAATCTTCAGCAGGTGTATCATGACTTACCAACTATCAATTTTGACAGGTTGATTTCTGATGTAAACGTTATCTCGTCCTTTGAGGGACTCCTATAAGAGATTCAGTGATTAATTACTCCCCGCTAAAAAGATATGGGCCATCAGATTTCCCAGTCTGGTATTTATACTGAACTCAAGCAACTAACAATACTAAAAAAGGCCTTCACAAAAGTTACAAGCAAACCTTGGATGACTCGGCATACCGTCAATTTTCACTAGCTAGAGCATAGCTAGTGCAAGGCTGTCTGGAGATTGTTTAACAAATTACGTGAAACACGTTCAGGACATTTTGTCTCAAAACCTGAACATTTTTTGGTTCTATGTGAAGGCTCTCAAATGCACGAGCCCCGTCTCATTCAATATTATGGATCCACGTCTGAAAATGAGCAGTCATCTGCTGACCTTTTCGCTGACTTCTTGTCGGTGTTTGGCGAAGATAATGTGACTCTAGATGTCTCGCATGCAGCCTCTTCGCCCTTTATGGATATGCCTCCTCAATTTCTTCCGTTGGACAGCTGCAAGTTCGACAAGCATTCTCAACTCTTGATACCACCAAAGGCTGTAGTCCTGATTATATCCCTCCATTTGTTATGAAGTATTGTCACCTTCTATTGGCTCTACCTCTCACCAGACTTTTTCAACATGACGTTATCCATGTGTGTCTTTCCTGACATTCTAAAGTCGAACTACATTATTCCGATCCATAAGAAAGGCACAATTATTATTAAGTACGAGATGAACTATAGGCCACTATCTATCACGTCAGTCATTGCTAAGATTTTCGAGAGTTGTTCTCTCGAGGATAAGTTTTGTGGTGAACTAGTTCATTGTACATGCCCATGGATTTAGGAAAGGATGATCCTCTGCCACTAACATCATGGTCTTAGATATAAACATCTTTGATGCTTTTGGTGAACGTTGTCAGTTGAATGCTGTAATGCTTGACTTTGCGAAGGCGTTTTATTGCGTTAATCACAGGCTTCTCCTGGATAAATTGAAATGCTATGGCTTCAATAGACGTTTCAAGCGGTTCTAAAAGTATTTACGGGGGCGGAAACTTCAGATTAGATTCAATGGTGCTCTTTCACGTGGCTTTATCGGTACATCAGGGGTGACGCTGGGGTTCTTGCTCGGTCCTATTCGTTTCGCCATCTTCATCAATGATGTCTTATCTAACCTTCGTTGCAGCCCTAATGATACCAAGCTTTATTAGAATATTCCCTTCGTGATGGATTTAGATGTTCTCCAGGGAAATCTTGACTCAGACTCTCAATGGTGCTCAAGAAACAAAATATGACTAAACAAGGATAAGTGTGTCTGCATAAAGTTCCAACGCTTGTGACCTTATAGCGTGACGCATCATGGCAGAGTACTTACTCGATCATCAGAGGTGAAGGATCTAGGCTGCTTCTTACTTCAAATGTCAGCTGGGATTAGCTAAGTATAACCAGTCTGTATACAGAGACTTTCGCTCTCTTGGCCTTATATATCGGCTAGCTGCATCCTTCACCAATATTGACACTTTGAGACTGCTATATTGCTGATTGCTCCCTTGTAAGGCTGCATCTGAAATACTGTGATGTCATCTGGTATCCCCATCAGATCTACTTCCGGAAAATACTTGAAGGTGTGCAGTGCAGATTCGTCCATCTGTGGGCACCCGACTAGGCTTCAGGTACTTGGATGGCCTTTGGCGGAAGTATCACTTCTCCTGGATTTGCCACCTCTTGAGGTCAGACGCTTTAACTATGACGTCCTGTTTCTCCAGCAACTTGTCATTTCAGAACTCAAGAACTCTGCCCTCCTTGAGAGAGTAAGCTTCAAGGTTCCATCTAGCATCAGGTCCCGAGACCTCTTTGCCAGGGTGGTGGTTTCCTCGAATTACACGATGAACAGTTCCATGTGAGGATCCAAAAGCATGGAAACGCCATTTGTAACAACATTGACCTATTCAGATACAACAGATCCTCGTTTAAGAGGCGTCTTCTAGGTTTTCAACGGGCCCAGTGGTGATAATGTGGTGTTCGAAGTGTTTCGTGGTTCCTTTTAAAGGACCATAGGTACTTCTTCAGATTATTATTTTCTATTATTCTTTTATTGTAAGTGAAGTTTTTCTTAAACTGTTACTTTTAGTTTACTGTTTTTGTGAGACAGGAAGTATCGTGACGGACCTAGAAGTGGCCGCCTGTCGTACGTTGTCTGATATTGCTCAAGTTCAAGTTAATCTGCAGCGATCTCGGAAGAACTCACATCGGCTGACTGTCACAACAGTTAGAATCACTACACAGTTCGTGCCAATGGGCTACTAATCGTTTAAAGTTATGTTCTTACAAAATGCGGGCAGTTCAAGAATTAAAACTAACAAATTCAGCGAGGTATGTTAAGTGGTGTAAGAGATTCTGTTGAAATAACGTAACTAATGAATTGAAAATAATTTTTTTACAAATGAAGTCTACTTAGATATACATATTAAGGGCTATCATAGACGACTTTGAGCTTCAGAAAACCAACATGTGTTTTATAAATTCCCCCTCCATCCTAAAAAGTTGCAGTACGGTGTGCAATTTATAGACGTAAAATTATTGGACCAGTATGTATTGAATCTGATGAGAGGATATGTTGACAGCAAAGCTGTAACTTGACATTCGTCAGTTGAAACAATAGAAATACTTCGGGATTGCTTTTAGAAAGGATAATTTCAAGAATACTTTGACTTCCATGCTAGTCAGACCTAACCGCATATGATTGTTATGGAGATGATTGAAAGGAAAGATTTATCAAAACGATCCCAGAAGCCTGCAAGACTTTCGAAACGACATAAGAAGGGCCACTGAGAAGTAGCCCACGCAGTTTTCTATTTGTAACAGAGCTATGGGGGAAGGGTTGATTTAATATGAAACTTAAGTTTAGCTCCAGTTCACCTCCCGGGTTTCTCCGCCGTGCTTTGGGATTGTATCTAAAACACCGTAGTTCACTCAATTGTGTACCTGATGAGAAAATGAGAATAACTCTTCACCTAGATTACTCTATATTTCTTAGTCTAGGCGTTCCTGATGCCGAAACGATGCAAAATTCATTTTGAGCTTCTTAGTCACCGACTTTTGCTTCTCTTCAGACGAACATGATTCCAGATTTCAGGAGTCAGGTCTGTGGACAGCGTTAGATGTCAGACGCTGCACCGAGAGTAAGGTGAACTGCAGCTAAATTCAACATTCACATTGAAACAACGCTTTCCCCCATAGATATTTCGTGTTAGATACTGCTAATAATAAAAACTATACCTTTTACATCCTTATAGGTTTGGCACCTAGTGTTTAAAATGTCTCAACCAGACGAAACTCACAGAAACTGTTGATAGTTTTCCGTTTCAGACTATTCTAATATGGAATACGCAAAATCCCAAATTAATTGTAGCATGGTACGTACTATTAATCTAGAAGCCGAGAGCTAATTTGAATTATATAGACACAGAATCTAATTTTTCGTGAAATCGGTACCTAGTCATTTTCTTAAGAATAATCTATCGTCAGCCGAGATAGTTTTCATTAATATAAAAAGGGTATCAAAATTGTTAAAAATAACTAGTTTTAGAACAATCGTTTATCAGATGTATACAATAAAAACTAACTGTCACACAAAAATTAAAGTTAAAACAGCGGCATGCAACTCCGTGAACATTTACTTTTAGTTTATTTATCACTCTGATATCGAGTAATTTTGTGTTTACGTGTCTGATTGGTTAAAAGTTTGTCAATCTAAAAACTATCTTATATGGAATAAATTATTGTTTGGTATTTTTAACACTTTTAATTGACTCCAGCAAAACTGTTACGATCGGTGCTAATTTCTTAGAGAACATTCCTCTATTGATTCCACAAAAACCGAGTCGCGTGCTTATACAATGCATATTGGCTCTCAGCACGAGGAACGTACTTTTTGTTCAACTTCAGGCTAAACTAAATTTACCCCGAATTCAAATAATTCGAGGATTCTGTTCGATTTATTATCAGACAGTACGTACAGGTAGTTCCTATTTTTAAGTGCTAACTGCGTAACTTTCATAGTATTAAGCAGATTGTTACACATTATTGGCCCAAAGTAAGTGAAACTTTTTCTCTTGACACCAAGCTGCACTTGGAGAAACATAAAGCTTTCGATACAACAACTTAAAGCCAAGACACTGGAAGTTTATCATATCTCTTATATAAACAGCTGCTCTTTCACATTCGTTGCTAAAGAAATTTCAAAATAATTTCAAAAGATTTCCAATATTTTGAAGTAAAACCATCTTAATACAAACAATAGTAAATTACTTATTTTCCAATTTTTACACAATAATTATTTATAATGAAGAAATTATTATTAATGTACTTTTTAAGCGGATTGTAATGTTTAAAATTTATATTACGAGTAAAACGGGAAGACTAAGTGTTAATAATAAACATTTAATTTTACATTAAATATTTATGTCTTGCTCTCCTAACAGAACATTCTTTAATAATTGTTAAAATCCAAACTCTTCGTTGTTAAGGCCATTAGCGTCAATGTTCAGAACTGCAAGAGAATAGAATACTTCTTCTTTGATGATAGAATATAATTCTCTTCAGTAAAGAAAAATACCTTCTGCGGAGCAGTTGCTAACCGCAGTACAAAAATACATTCTCAAAGATATACTTACGTTTGGAAACTTATTTTGCAAATTGTCTTCTTCAAGGAATTTGCTCTATGGAATAGATGTACTCGTAACATTATTGCATTTGATTAATTTAGAAAATGCATGCACTCACTTCCAAATGATGACTCCACGTCAGAATTGTAAAGGTTTTGAAGGTTTGTTGCATATTCTATAATGACTGGTGGTTCTTTGTTTGAAGGATTAGAAAAGTCTGAAAATCTATCATCTATTATAGAATATGTTTTTTTGGAGTTAATTTTTAGGTCTGTGTAGCGTTTTTAAAGCTACATTGGTTGATTTTTTTTATTAAAACTTAAATTAAATTACATTTTTGAGAAAGAAATATTGGGATTTAATTTTAATTAGATTGTGAGAAGTTAGGATAAATATGAATATGTAATCCTTTGGCAAGTTATTGCTGGTTACTTTAAATTATTAGGAAGGCGGTTCACTGCTTTGAATTGATCAGAACTTGTCTTGTGTACTGCAGTTACGTCAGATCTGAGAGGGCTATTGTTCTCAAGTTGGATACGGCTGGGTCAATTAGAGAACGCCGCGGATGCTCATCAGAAGGGGGGGGGGTGGGGTGGAAGGGGATCTATAAAAACTGCCAGCTTATAATTTTTGGCCTTTTTGGTAACTATCGTTAATGTAGTTGATAACAGTGCGCGCCGTGTTTCTAATTTTTTTCCGCGAGGGATTTTGAAGTAAGCACCAAATTTATTGTACGTTATATTGAAATAAGGAAAAATTAAATTTATAGAAACTACAGAGCAATCTGCATAACTGATTCTTGATGAACAATAAAGCACAATAGAATCAAACTAGTTACATTTGGTTCAAACTTGCAAGAAAAGTGAATTAAAAGTGAACTTTGTTAATAACTTTGATTGGATTTTGGAAATTTAGTAATTTATTAATATTTAATTTGAACTGTTTTATTGTTAATTATTAATTGGAAATTAATTAAACTTTAATAATTTTTTGAGAAAGTTTTATCGGAATTGCAAAGACTTGAAAGTTAAGGTACAACTAGGGGAAAGAGATGTTTGATTTTTGATTTTTGAATTTTGAGTGAACTTAGAAGTGAATATTTTTATTTTATTTATTTCCAAGTGGTATTTGATTTTATTTGAAAACTGTATTATTTTATTTCAGAAGTGAGCTTTCTGTTTGATATATTTGATTAATATTTATATTTCTTGCCAAAGGACCTTTTATACTATTTATAAACGGTTTGTCAATTCTTTAGTGAAAATAGAGAATGATAACATTCTGAAATATTGAACTTTTTAATTTGCCAGTTTAAAATAAATCCATTATTTCTATTTAGAACTGTGATTTTTATTTTAGACAAACCAGATAATATTTAATAGTTAAAAAGTTAGTAATACATTTTACTGAATATTCACTCGGAGCTTACTAACCAAAAAATATTCTATATCGTCTGGGATGTCTGATTGATAATTTTATTCATAATATTCTGGTATATTAATATCTACAATCCAAGTCGTTATAGTCTGTCATTAATAACGTAAAATACTTTATAAGACATATTTTTAAGTCTTCAACATAAATACAGTTTCCAGTCTGTAGCCTACATGACAATACCAGAAGTTTCATTGCTTACAAGAAGTTTATCACAAAGTTCATTCTGATACATAACCAGGATTCTATATCAGCTTCCTAGCTTTTGGAAACGGTCAGTGTTACCAAGGTCCGAAATATAAATAGCAACTCTCGTACTAGTTTAATATAAATAGCAATGGCTATAGTATTATCGAACCTTTATTTTAGCTATTGACAGTGACGAATTGAGACAATTTAGTATATTCTGGATATTATTTAATTAAAAATTGTTATCAAATTGAATTTAAAGGACATAATTGTGAATGTGTGCACGTTATTGCTCGAAATAACTCCTTCCTTTTGATGCGTGAGGACGGCATATAGTAAACCAAGAAATAATAACTGAAGGACAAGACACTAACATGACTCATAGAACTGTTCGTTTCGTGGCTACTTAGGCACATAGAAATGGACATAATTCCTAGACTAAATGATAAAGCGAACAGAGATTGGAAAGTAGGGTATAACTTACACTGTATTGTATTAATTTTTCAGATATTCATACGTTTCAAGAACGAAAACCGAGGGTACAATTTACGAAAGAAAGAAACAAGAACGAAATCATTGAAGCTATCAAGTTATTAGGCCTATATCGTGGAATGTTGCGCAGAAATCAGAGTTATTTCATTGGTGCTCATAAAAACTGTTTTATTCTCCAACTTCAGTGTCCAAAACACATTAAAATAGTAATAGAATCATCATAAAATTGATCAGGAGATTGAAATGTGTTCAAACTTTCATCAATTAGAAGTGTTTGGCATACCATTTATAAAGGACATGCCCTCGAGGTTCTTGTTATTCAGCAGTAAATTACGTGAAAGCTGCGGGTAAAGTCTAGTAACATTTCATACCGGTTGAAACGTAAATAAATCTGATATTAACAATTGATTAATCACTAAGTTTAATTTTTACGTAGGCTATTATATGGTACAATAGTTAGAAATCGAAAGAGAAACTATATCCTATAATAGGTTTCACAAACTAGTGCGGAATTACGGTTTGCACAAATGGTTATCTTCCGGCACGAGGGGGAATTACTGCCTTAGGACACATTGCGTTTAATCACATCCAGACATTTTGTCACCTTTATATAAACATCGTTACAACTGAAGAAAAGGATAGATTGCAATCCTCGAAACATAGTGTTCTATCCTTGTAACATATAACGCTGCCATTGTCCTGCTATCCTGGTATCCTTTCAAATCACCCACCGCCAATAGCAAAAATCTCTTTACTGTATAGTTTTTCTACTTCTAAAGAAAAAAAACCATCTAAAGAAAATTCCAGAATAGCTATTAGAGCAATAGGCTGTTCAATTTTATTTACTAACTAGTTAATTTAGTGTATTAATGTATTGCTTTTTTACTTAGCTATGACATTTTCCTCTTAATATTGGTTTTCCATAATGGTTCTCTGTTTAAAAACACGCGCAAATATTTGACTATTAGATGGACCTTGAGGAGAGTTTATAATTATAATAAAAACTAAAGAATCGTTTCTGAAACTACTTACCAGAAGATATAACTGGACATGAAGTAATGTTCGGCGCAGGTACCATAGAGACGCCCAGACGATGGCCAAGCACACAGCTCTCAGGTGAAGAATGGAGAAGCCCGGACACCACGAGTTCTGCATCCGGCTGTTTATCTTGAGGTCCCCAGTAGTACCGATCCTCCGATAAGAGGTCTGTAGCCACAGTACTATCTACAGACAAAACGCATCAAGGAAGTCAATCAGGAAGCAATTACTGTATTACTGGCTGACTTATTATAGCGTCAACGTCCGGCCTGCAGTTGTCTACTGACAGTCTGTGTTGCTCTATTGAAAAATATATATCATTAGATATTTTTATCATTATAAATATTTGATTTTAACTGTTACTAGTACGTTTACATACGCATTCACAATTTTACACGTTAGTTGCATGGATTTAAGTCGAAATAAAGTTAACTTTTATACATTGTTTAGTTATTTGTTAACATAAATTTAAACATTGTGATAAACAATATTAAAAAGTTTAACTGAAATATTTTGTTTTCTTGCGTAATTTATAACTTTTAAACTAAATTTAACCTCACATAACCCACGTTGGCTGCATTATTATTGTTTAAGTTAGTGAACTTAGTGTATAAATGTTTTAAATTGTAGTACATGTTATACAGTTGATCAAAAGTCACAAAAACAAGGTTACGTGAAGTAAAACTTCACACCTAAAGAAATGAACAGATCAGTTCCGCGATCACGTGACGCAATGGCCAGCGAGCGCATCCAACCGGACAACCCAGTGGTTACATGACATTCGATTGTGGTAAAGTATTGGTCTACTCTAGAGACGTGCCATCTTAATCTTAATTATAATTGCAAACTGTTAGTACGAGAACTATTCGTCAATAGGAGATTCCACAGGTTGGAGCTCCGTGACTTGGACATCTCCGCCAAAACTTATACCTATACGTAGCACCCAAGTTGTAAATTCACAAAAACAATAAATTTAGAAATACGAGTAATTTTTTGATTTGAATACTGAATTCGGAATTTCTGTGGGTCAGTGCCTAATCAGACAGATTGTGAAACATTAAATATAAATCAAATTTGTGAAAAATTATTAAAACTAAATAATTATACAAGACCGATAATTTGGAAAGTAAAATAAATGTAACGTTTCTTACGTCTACAAATAATATCTAAAACTAACTTATATTTTGAGTTTTTATAAACTTTAATGTAAAAGGTGTGTACGACATTGTATAAATTATATCAAAGGGTTTTATATATTATATTATGACATTCGTTTAACAAACATGCTTAACACTCTATCTGAAGTAAAATCAAACCATGTACACCTAATCTGTTACAGAGTAAACATAACCTTTCTCAACAATACTGTACCACATTAACTGTAAAAAGATTTTAGCCCACTGAAAGTTTTCTTTTAAATTATTTGTTCGATTCATCTGATGGAATGGTGGAAAAGTGCAACTCAAAACTTCAAAATCACAACCACCGGTCAAGTAAATCGCCATTAGTTGTCGATTGAAATGAAATAAACTTTTATATAAGTTTTTGTTTAAATAAAACTTCATTTTACTTATATACGAGCAGTGACTGTTTAATGAATGATATCCATATACGAGCAGTAACCGTTTAATGAATGATATGCGAATACTTAATTTTACAAGTACTGTAACACTTCCACAATTTAATAACTGAAACAATAAAAGTACTCAAAATGGTTATATAAGTTTTCTTAAAGGGACTGTAACTTAATTATTGGAACAAGTATAATTAACAAGTATCTGAACTGAGATAAAAATATCAAAAAGTGAATTACTACTTTATTTGGGTATAACAACAGGATCTTAACCAACTGGACACTCACATAGAAGGATGGTGACCACTGCGGAGCTCCAGCACATGGTGAGGCAGCGACGGCGGCGTGTAGAAGAGTGACAGGGAGCCGATGTGAAGTCACCTGTAACTGCGAGCAGCAGTATGGATAGGCTGGATGCAGAAACATATAAAAATTCCCTTTTCCCACTAATTGTATATTTAGGGCCTGCAATTCGGAATCTGTGACAAATTCTCAACGTTGATTAATATTTCCTATAACTTTATTTGCTCTTACCAACATTGACATTATAAGCAATTACATGAGTAAATAAATAATTACTTATACTAAACATTAATAAGCAATTTCCAAATTTGTATATAAAGGCCTCCTTTTGTTTGGCTTGTATAAACCAGTAACAAAGCGATGGTACGACGCGGCTGTAGCAGCACGTTCCATATGCTTATTTTTGTAACATGCGCGGCAACATCGAAAACAATCTGGCCGGGTCTGGAGACTTATCCATTCTGTTGTGTGTTTCGGTAAAGAAGTTGCAAAATGTTAGAGCAAGGAGAACCTTGGCAGTAGGCCGACACATTTTCTAATCCACAGAAATGGTGAGATAATTATTTTTTCATGTTATGCGAGTAAGCCCTAATAAATGCCTAGCAGTATTTCCCGGGAGGCAAGGCCTATCACTTAAGGGTCTGGACAATTTAATTTCTGTCTGTCTAGAGAAAACCTGGACATTTGAAATTTTGCATGAGTATCGAGTTCTATAATGGTGCATGTCACTCCATGGGATTTGGGCGATATCGAACATGTTTGTATTGGTATTATGGGTTACCATTATGGCAACAATAAATCATAGTATAAACAAATTGTAAAGAGACCGATCTCAATCATATGACGTTTTAACAAATGATACTTGGTGGATTGGTTGGTAGAACTTTCGCTATATCTTATCCTGGTCTCCGATTTTTCGTTGTATCAATTTATTTAACATAATTTAATTATTTCATCTTTTATTAACCTGATTATTATTTATATTCATTAACCTTGCACTGATTTAATCATTAATGATTATATATTTTATATATGATTAAAATATCCTAATCCTAATAATAATAATAATAGGCAAAATGAGCTATGGAACAAAACATACTAACATAGAAGTTAATTAAGAGTAAAATGACCATAAATATAAACTGTTAACAAATTTTCTTGATCGTGGGTAGAAGACTCAACATTAGCGTCGGAAACATAAATCACTCGAACCAGCAATGGCATACTCGTGCAAAGGAGCGGGTAATTAATTGATAGCAGTACAGACAAAAGACATATAGTATAACTATTACTTTACATTTAAAGACTGTTATGAAACATAAATTAGTCGTGTTTTGACAAAAATAGGCTTCTCAGAGCTGTGTATGTGTATAAATGTTCTTTATCAGGAAAGACGCAAAATCATATATGGAACAAAAATTACTAATATAGAAGTAAATTAAATTCAATGACCATAAATATTCACTTTTTAACATATTTTCTTGATCGTGGTTAGAAGGCAAACTCAAAATTGGTGTCGGAAACATAATATACTCGAACCAGAAGTGCTCATACAAGTGCATAACATACGAAATTGCGTGCGAAGCCGCGGATAACTGCTAGTAATATTATAAATACGAAAGTAACTATGTTTGTTTGTTTTGCATTCACCCGTAAACTATTAAATCGCATGTACGGACATTTTTCATGGACATTCTTACGGTCACTTCGATGAATATAGGCGTGTTTTTATTTTGAAAGTCCCTCCGGGCTACGCCCAACTGGTCTTTAAATTAAAAGAAAATCCCATCTTAGTCTCTAAAGTTGGGAAGTAATAATTCAAAGAGTATGTCTAATCTAATCAACTGTTCTGTGTAATCATTGTTTATTATATTCAATTTGTTTACATTTATAGTGAGTACAAAATCTCACAGGAACAAACATGTCACAGTCGAGAGTAGTCAGTTATTTCTTCCTCCCGGATTTTGTAAGCGTACCATTAAAGTGGAGCCCAACTCCGTTATGTCGCTGTGATAATCCGCAGTGGAATGTTTTGACAATAAGCCCTATTTTGGCCCTGTCCTACGGCTTCTTGCAGAACCCCTGCACTCTCGCTCGCACACTCACAGCCTTATTGATCATCGACTGTGTTCCCAACATAAATTGACCGTCTATGGAGATGTCATATTTAACAAAATAAAAGTACCTCACAACACATAAAAAAATAAACAAAACAGTTTCTGTACGCCATGGCATACGAGTTGATAAGGCCTGCATACTGAGTTAAGCAGGTAGTAGGGTTGACAATGCGGTCGTCATGAGTGAACACTGTGATCAAAGAAAAGCTGACCGTCCCACTCAGTACTATTTCGGCATTCTCTGCTATTGATGATAAATAACTAAAGTACCAGACTAAGTCAGGGTTCAAATAAGTAAAAAAGTACGTTTTGTCTAAATCCGTCAAGTACGAGACACATACGGTTCCTATGTACGAACAAGGATGTTTATTTACTAGATGGTACATTATTGTTTAAGTCATAATTATAATAAAAATATGTGGTACACTGCAAGTTCATTTTGTAGCTACCATTAATTCTTAAAAGGTTACCGTAAAACTATAATACTGTGTTGTAGTGACATTATAGAAAAGCATTCCTTACTGCTCTTGATCAATTAAATATACTGTTGTCAAATAAAACATAATTCATTTATGTTTTATTTATTTAAAAAATAATGGTTTAGTGTAACCAACCAGTTTAGTACAAAAGTCAGACTAAATACTTCCCCGTCAATGTAATAAGAGTAGGAGATACCTAATTGAAGTCTGTGGTAATTATAGTGTGTTTGGAACATATAATATATTCCCCTTCCTTCTCCCAACAGTAGTTACAATAATGCTTCGTGATAAAGCGGCATCAGCTGCACGATCAAGGTCTTGCATTTTTCTGTATTCCCCATTGTATCTTCAGAATAACACAACAAAAAGGATTTTCTAAGAAATCAACAAAAACTGAATAATCAATTTCACACATCCTCATGGATTGGCTACATACTAGATGTGCCAGCCAAACTGGTAATGTGATCTGGTTCACTTATATTTTCCAGTGGAATCGACAATGCGTGACGATCGTAAATTATTGGCGACGATTACAATTGTCGAGAAATCTCCGACTACAATTTCTTTTCTTCCAACAATTGGTGGTAGAACAAAAAATATACAATACTTCGTGTAATATTCTCAACAACTGTTTTTTATAATAAAATAATTTATACCATCTTTTGGAAATTTGAAGTATTTCTATACCATATTACTAACATTAATTAATAATATGCAAGTGTAATATAACGGATGTTTGTAGTAAGTTCGAACTATAGTACAAATCCGAACGCCTCAGTAAGATTAATAACTACGAGTTTATGTAAATAACTTGTCAGTGATATGTAATGTACTCCTAATGGTATGTCCTAGGGCTAGACGTCGGATCTTGTTGTGAACAGTGGTCCTACAAGACTTCTGTGCTTTTATGTGTTTGGTAGTTAATTGTATATTTTCGGTCAACCATGTTCAAACATTCTGAGGAAGAGAAGAGTTGACTTTTTTTATATATTAAACGCTCGTACTCTTGCAGTCAAAAAGCTGCTCGCTTTCGAGAGAAAGATGGTTTATGAAGGAAACGGGGTATTGTGCATCCTTGAAGCCCCACTGGTATATAGCCTGATTAATCGAAGATCTGCAAGAATAGGAATGGATATATGTACGATAACATTTTTATCTTATCCATTTCCTCACTGATCACGGCAACTTGCCTGTTCAAGTTGGGAAAGAAATCTTGAAGTTTCCTGGAGAAACCGAAGTATGACGACACAAATCACCCTTCTTCTGCAGGAAGTGTAAAGAAGACAGAAAAGAGCCGCAGGCGGACATGAACCCTCATCTTTTTTAACGCTGTATTCAGCGGAAGGCAAATTAGAGGTGAATTTAACATTCGTAATGAACCAACCTTCTCACCAGAGCCACGTTATTTGTAGAATAAAGATATAATACGGAATCGGTGTCGCTTAACCATATATAATCAATTGTAGTGCGTGATAGAAGTCCTCTGAGGACGAAATCTCCCTTAGTGAGAAACATGTTTATCATGTGGGCCATTGTGAAAATTAGGGTGATACTCTCTCATCACTAGTGTTTTGCGTTGTTATTGATTTTGTTTCAGGAGTGTGCCTTAGATGTTAGGTTTGAATCAGTAGAGCTAATTCTTTGGATTTCTCTAATAATATTATATTTTATGAGTCCAAGTGTAACACTCGAACCACTCTGGGTTGGGTGGGGCAGGAGGCCATAGTCACGGTCGGCGAAGTTAAGAAGACCGAGTTAAAAACAAGCCAAGATAGTTAAAAACAGCTTCCACATTCACTATATGGTGGAAAATAGTGTGATTATTCCTCATATGTCTGCTTCCAGGAAGTGTGTTAGTTTGAAGTAGACTTCAAGGTCGAGTTGGAAACGAAGAGGTATTTTATTCCTTTCCTATTTATTCACTTGTCAGATTACCGTTTTCGTTATTACTAAGATAGGCTAACAATCTATGCGAAGAGCAGTTCCGAGCGGGACTGGAGTAAAGATAAATGAGTTTGTTCCACAATCTTGAAACAATTCTCACCTACCAGCCTTCTCCAGTGAACTCTAACTCTGCATTACCAAAATTTCCATCGATAAATTTATAAACCACTGATTATTACTAGGTATTAAATAATATGTTAAAAATAGACAATTGTAGTGGTTTTGACAATAGAATAGAATAGAATATATTTATTGTCTTTAAGCCTTGTGAGCAATGGACATTGTCAATAATAAACATACATATGGCATTATAATGAGATAAGAAAAAAAAAACAAACAGAGATTGTCCTACTGAGCCACCAACAACAACAACATGGTCCATTATAAAGTCAGAACATATTATTTAACATTCAGATACGAAACATATAAGAACCACAATAAAATTTATAGTAAATAACAAATAACAAGAATGTTTGAAACATAACAATAAAAATAGCTGATGTTGAGTTATTAGGGAGTAAAAAACACACAAATAAATAATTAATAATAATTATAAAACTCTATAAAATAAATAACAAGATAAAATTTAGATTAAAAAACATTATTAATTAGGCCTATTTAAAACTTACAGTCTACATTATTACAGTTCAGGTACTCATTGATTGAATAGAAAGGATTTATTACCAGCCAGTTGAAAACAACACGTTTAAACTGTTTCAGCTCCACTGTATTTGCCTTGCGGTCAAGTTTATTAAACAAAGTAATGGACACATATTCAAAATTCTTTTGGGTTTTACTTAACCTACAGTAATTTGTATCTATTAAATTCCTGTTCCTTCTATTGTAAGAGTGCACATGACTTCTGAGAACATAATCATTTAACTTTGTCTTTACATAAACTAAACATGTGTATATATACAGATTTATTGCAATAGAATCGATTCTTGAATAAATAGGTCTACAGTTAGTATTTCTTTTTGAGTTTGTTAAAATTCTTATTGCTTTCTTTTGTATTATAAGAACTCTATCAATACCAATTCCATTTCCCCAAAAGAGTAAGCCATATAAAAGTATGCTATTGAAAAAAGCAAAATAGGAATTTTTTAAGTATTCTTTAGGTACAAAATTCTTTAGTTGTCTCAGCAAAAATACCACTCTTGATAATCTAGCACAAACTTGATTAATGTGATCTGACCAAGTAAGTTTACAGTCTAAAACAATTCCCAACAGTTTTACACTTGGCAAATAATTGTACTGGTTAGGTTGTAAAGTAAATAAAATATGCTGTGTTTTACTTTCATTTAGAGCCAGTTCGTTAGACTGAAACCAAGTTTTAGCCTCAAGACATGCCTCATCTACAAAACTACACAAGTTGTTAATGTTACTATCGGAGCTAAACAATGTAGAGTCATCAGCATAAAAGATAATATTGGCCTTAACATTACAGGGAAGATCATTAATGCTCTAATGCATCAATGCTAAGAACAAATAGAAACTACCACTGTAATTGCCACGATTCTAGGGTAGGTGGTTGGTTTTAAATTCACACAACAGATTCAATTATTATATAACTAAATGGTATACAAATCTCTACATCAGGATAACGCTATATAGTACTGAATAAACGTCATGCCATTCATAAACTATTAGAAAAACTGGAATCCCAAATTGCAGACTTTAGGCCTTTCTGTATTAACTACTCTCACAATACACAAGTCACAGGAAATACTACTAGTAAGGCCGAGAGAATATTCAAGACATTAAAGTTTACTTAAAAAGGTTGTGGGGGAGTATATTGAACATCTTTTAAAAGTCAAGAATATTATAAATGTGAAAGTGCGTTTGTTTGTTTGTTTTGCTTTCACGTATAAGCTATCCAACCGATTGTACTAAAATTTTACATGGACGTTCCTAGGGTCTCTAGGATGAACATAGGCCTATTCTTATTTCCTAAATCCTTCCAGGCTATGCCCCAATGGTCTATAAAGCAGCAACAACTCCCATATTGGTCTGTAAAGTTGTGTAATGTGAGTTTAATGAGCTAGTTAAATATATTCAACTGTTATGTTTAAATATTGTATTATGTTTAGTTATTTTAAGTAATATTTTCAATTTGTTTACATTTATAGAGTTAAATAATAACAAAAGTAACAACACATATTTCAACATCTTAGGAAAACCAATGTATTTTATTCTGGGATCACAAAGCAATACACGAGACAATTTTTAACAGAAAATCCTCGAGGTGACATCGCAACCATTCTCACTAATGAGATATACGATTCTGATTAGGTGTAGTATAATTACTGATATAATTCCTAGACTGGACCGAGGAAATAGTATGACATAGCGAACATGGATTGGGAAGTAAGAACTTTACTGTATCATGTAGGTATCTTTACATATGGATTGCAACTGTCATAGTGTAATTATTGAAATGAGTTAGTATTATTAATATTGATTTTATATTTTAATTTTTAATAACAATAATATCTATATCTATACCATTTAGAAAACTATACTATTTTTGATCCAACCTTATTACAAAATTATATATAATTCTATTTATATTGTTTCTCCAAGAAAAATAGCAAACTCTAATTTTGCATTGCAAATACAATTAATTTGAAATGGAAGTGCAAAGGCTGAAATAAGAATTGCACACACTTTTGATTAACTTCTGGCCTTGTTAATCATGAACACTATAAAATGGGTACCTAATGCATGATATATACCTAATTCCCTATAAAAATATCATAGGACCCTATCATATTACACCACAAGTGCTTTCAATAAGAAAACTATGAACTTCGACTTTGGAGTTCCTCTGCATTGATCTAAAATAATTTGTGTTACCGAAAGCGCGGGAGCTATTCAAACAAATACACGGAATACCGCATAGAAATTCGGCGAAACCACGGTTATGTGCTAGTAATTCTTTTAACTCTACGAGAAAACAAAAAAGCGTAAATGTATTATTGAGGATGACAATCCCTTATGGGGCTAAAATCGACATAGCCACCAGTACAAAGAAACACTAAAATAATAGTAAAAATCTTCATTGCAAGGTTTTCTTCGGTATTTTTTAAAATAGTACACTAAACTAGAACAATTCTTAGTCGAGTTTACAAATCAGTACTTAAGTGGGGGTATTAACTCAGTAAATAGCTCAGATAATAAAACATAATAAATATAAGGATTCCACAAGAATGTATTTGTGATGTACAGAACGGAATGGTTTTAAAGATTAAGTAAAATTGGCTGTCTTGGTTTGAATGTTGCTGATTATAGACGTAATTGTCTTTTAAATTTTATTAATACAGGTAAGTATTTATAAAAAAACAGTTAAAATAGTACTATAGTAACGTTCACTACCAGTTAGAGTAGCGGTGTATGGTTTGTCACCAAATATCATATACTTTGTTGTTTCGTATAAAATTACTATATCATTATAGTCGAGTTAATATTTAATATTGTATGCTATAGCTATAATAGTTTACTTACATTAAAACATAAAACCAATATTTAATACTTTTATTTTTTGTGAGGCCTTTCAATATCAAGGACACATCACAAAAGTAAATTTTATTTTAATTTTATTAAAATAACATTTACTTTTTGTGCTTACTTTTGTGACGTGTCTGAAGAAGATATCCTTGATATCGAAAGTCCTCACAAAAAATAAAAGTATTAAATATTGGTTTTATGTTTTAATGTAAGTAAGTTATCAGTACCAATATAAGCTCCATCTATAACAGCTATAATAGTGTTGATATATAATACGATCGCTGCCAAAGGTTAAAGCAACAGCGTATATTGTTTCACTGAACATAAGACACATAAGAACATAAGAACGTCGCTGGATAGTCAAAGTTTATGTAAATTCATATTCGTAACGTTGTACTCGTATACTATATCAGTATACTGGAGTCTTTGTTTTATTACATTCTCCTATGAGGTCTATACAATTTTCAATAATTTAGTATAATCACGGTTTTACTATATTTATTAACTATAAATTTAATAGTTTAACACATTACTAATAACGACTTAGTCAATTAAAATTTAAGAAATAAAATATTTTTATTGCTGCTTCAGCTTAAGATGTGTCGCTATCAACTCTATAATAACAATTAATTTTAAAATTTACTTTGCTTCTGTATACGTTGTCTTAATTTAGAAAACTGTGTTTTACTTTTACAATAGTGCCTGCAGTAATGTACTATGCTATTTGCAGCACCTCTGGGAGTCTATTCTAGTATCATTGAGTTGGTGGGCGAAACTGACCAGTGTTTTACCATAAAATGTACCATATCTAGGAAAATAAAATAACGATTTCAACAGAAGAACGGAATGTTCTGCTTATCTGGCGATGATTTAAATCTTCATTCTGTTCATTCCACCCTCATTGTTTCCACCCATCACTGTGCAACTCGTATAATACTGTTTTAACTTAATGAAAGTGATTCATTCCAAATAAAATATTAATATTAATATCCATTCATCAGGAGTTTAGCAACTTGAAACAGTGTCTATAGGTTTGGGATCAGTTGGTTTGATACTCTTTCGTGCAAAAACACCAAAGCAACGCGAGTGATTCCACAGCGACACAGCAATGCAATATCAAGTTTATAACATTAACCATCCCCACTTAGTACTGATTTGTAAACTCGACTGCGAATTTTGGTAGCAATGTACTATTGTTCTAGTGTCATTCTAGTTTCTTTCAGGATGAAGAGAAGGTAAGCACCAAGGCCAACAAAATACACTTTACTATTTAAAAAATACAGAAAAGAACCTGGTAATTACAATTTTTACTATTATTTAAGACTTTTTTGTACTGGCGGTTATGTTGATTTTAGCCCCATAAAGGCAATGTCATCCTCAAATGAATTTAAGCTGTTATGTTTGGTCGTAGTTAAAATAAACAGACTACATATATACACAGTAATTGTCCAACAGTTTAACTACATGTATTACAGTTATAGCAATTGTACAATATTTAGACACCTAGAAATGGTCAAGTTCTATCGACAAAGATGGCTGTATTCTTAAACCGCATTCAGTTTTAAATATGTTTTCTTGAGAGGATTTGAGATTCTTTATAGCAAAAAGTGATTATAACTCATATTATTTACTTTATATATTTCTGAAATAAAGATTAAAGAATCGGAGTGGTAAATTGGTACATCTCTAGAAGTTTTGAGAATATCCTCAGAAATATATAATATTGTCTATTCCATTTTAATTGCAAATAAAATTGTCTCCGTATAAATTGTCGTCACAAGAGGAAAGAAATTAGTGTACTTCTCTATATGGATGACATTGTAAACACTATTTTCAACCATTTTATTCCTTGGAGGATGTTATTTTTGTGGAAAAATTAATTCAATATACGGTGACTTCCACCTCTGATATATCTCCTTGATTTAATACAATACCGCATGCTGCATAAGTACAATAAGAAAGTTAAAAAACAAATTTTTATTACGGACATACAGTAATGTATTTAATTGTGTTCGGTAAATAGTAATTAATCCAGTATTAGGATAATCAGGAGGTGTTTGTGTAAGATGGATTGATGCCAATCTATATCCTTACGAAATATTTTGTTGCTTTTATGAACCAAGAAATACTTAATGAAACAGACAACTGCACCATATGTACTTTTTTACAGTTCAGGTTGCCCAATGGTTAAAACAGGAGTGATACCAACAAAGGGAACTCACTAGTTTGTAATCTACCAATTGCAGATTATAATAATAATAATAATATATATTAATTATATTATATTATAATTATACCTGTGTGTAGAAAGCAAGGCGTTGGATTGGGTCCATCAGCTGGAAATACTGTTTGTCTGCTTTCAAAAATAAAACAGCTAAAGACAAGTACAGACATATTATTAAGAATGTAAGTCAAGGGCAAGCTTTTTCTAATAAAACAAACGTGCCTGCGCTCCAATAGATAAATGTGTCGAAAGTAAAAAACTTTGATAAATAATCTCCGATTCTGGAAACACTAACAGATAAAAGGTAGCGTCATAAAGCCTTAACGAGTAGTTTTAATGGAGTGCTTATTTGAGTCGCTTATATGCAAAGAAATTATCGAATACTATTGCATCTTCAACAAAGGTTTTCTACGTGAAAAGAGGAGTAGTCGCTGGACTGTGTGATTCTATTCAACCTATTCCTGCTGGATATCAAAACCTCAGAATAAACGAATATTTTTATTCATATATAACGAATAAAGTGACAATTTCCATAGTTCGTATTAACCAGCTGAGATTATCTTTAGGCGGAAGCTGCCTGACCAATCGCAGAAGTTATTGAGGAGCACTTGTGCACCACACCATACCTGATAAGAGTATTTTAAAGTTATTCACATTGCTACATAACGTCTCTAGAAAATGATTTTTTGAACAAGATGGTACAGCATAGGAAATATCATGTTATAGAAGGTGCTTTTTCAGATATTATCTGAACTGCTTTATTGTAGTTATCAAGCCAAACTCTAATAATATGTCAAATAAGAAGATTTTTTAATGTTGCGTTAGGTTGAAGCTGAAGTGCTTGGCTTAATTAAAGTGGTAAAGCTTGGTTATCTACGAAAACCAAAGACCTAAGCGAAGTGGAGTGTTACAAAAAAGGCTCAATCATGTAATAATTTGATTTGTCCACAAAATATGTGCGCTAACATGGGAAGGAACAACATAGAAAAATATATTTTTAAAATCAAAATATGATATGAGGAATGTTTTTGACTTGGCTTGAAAATAAAACACACTTTTCTTTACACCGTTAGCCATAGTTTCGTGTCTTTCTTATTGTCATTTACAAATCTATTTGTTTTTACATTACGTAACATGTAAAGAAGGCGTTATTACTTAAAATGCACGTCTTGTTTTACCAGGCGAGGTTAGGCCTATGAAACACTATCACCTAAGTCACACAAATTAGTTTCTTGCATGTCTTTTAGTAATACATAAAATATTTATTAATTTAGGAATTCTTCATAATTATTCCCTAGATTTACTGATTAGGTTTGAAATTTACATATAAAAAGTTATACTAGAAACGAAAGGCAACTGTTTTGTGAAACAGATATTAAAAAAACATACTACGTGGTTTCCAAAACGTGGAGAAAATCAAATCAATTTTGAATGGGAATACATCATTGTTTTTACTAAAATTTTCCAAAATTATCCCTATAACAAGTGTAATATTTTTAGGGTTGATACAAATACACGAGACAAATGAATTAAGTAAATATTTGCCCATTTCAATATAGCTAAAACATGTGAGTCGTTAACTAATCTATTAGTAAAAATGCTGAAAATATGATACTAAAAGATAAACATCCATGTATACGAATATTTTCTTGGAGGACGACTGTCCAATACCCTGTTTAATTGAAGCGGGTAGTTCATAACTAATGACCTTTTACTATAAGTTGTGTCCCCTTACAGTTTTATTGCTGGTGACACCGATGGCTTCTCCTGTAACTTACAAGACCTCATCTAGCAACTCAAAAATGTACTTGTAATTTATCTCTTAGTTTCATTTTCATCAATGCATTTTGAACTAAATACTAAAAATAACCATTGAATAAATTATATTGAGGTAGTAATAGTAGGGTAACAGCTGAATAATTATAATATAACCTTTAACGATTTTTTGACAAAGTAAAAGTAACGGCAATTCCGTGTTGTAGTGCCCGGGCGTGGTATCGACAGTCAACAGTAACAGGTTACGTCATGAATTATAATATAAATGTGGTGGTGCGATGCAGTGAGAAAGATGGGCAGGATTAGGATTGTGAGTAGCGGAAGAGGAAGCAGCACAACTGGGCGTGTGAAGGCGAAGTGAGCTTTCTACTAGCTGTCAGTAATGGGACACATTGTCTAAATATTCTCGCCGGGACGGGGAATCATTAGCTACGATGGACACCTTGTTGGCACGGTGCTGATGAGCCTGCATCTGTCTTTTCGGGCTCTGCAAACTTTTTGTCTACACGTTCTTTCTAGGGCCATGGAGTCGCGATTCACACCTTTTTGGCACGGTGCTGATGAGCCTGCATCTGTCTTTTCGGGCTCTGCAAACTTTTTGTCTACACGTTCTTTCTGGGGCCATGGAGTCGCGATTCACACCTTTTTGGCACGGTACTGATGAGCCTCCATCTGTCTTTTCGGGCTCTGCAAACCTTTTTGTCTACACGTTCTTTCTGGGGTCATGGAGTCGCGATTCACACCTTTTTGGCACGGTGCTGATGAGCCTGCATCTGTCTTTTCGGGCTCTGCAAACTTTTTGTCTACACGTTCTTTCTGGGGCCATGGAGTCGCGATTCACACCTTTTTGGCACGGTGCTGATGAGCCCGCATCTGTCTTTTCGGGCTCTGCAAACTTTTTGTCTACACGTTCTTTCTGGGGTCATGGAGTCGCGATTCACACCTTTTTGGCACGGTGCTGATGAGCCTGCATCTGTCTTTTCGGGCTCTGCAAACTTTTTGTCTAC
Organism: Homalodisca vitripennis; assembly: GCF_021130785.1. Taxonomy (NCBI): domain Eukaryota; kingdom Metazoa; phylum Arthropoda; class Insecta; order Hemiptera; family Cicadellidae; genus Homalodisca; species Homalodisca vitripennis. The sequence goes on from NC_060210.1 coordinate 173,882,135, forward strand.
ACGTTCTTTCTGGGGTCATGGAGTCGCGATTCACACCTTTTTGGCACGGTGCTGATGAGCCCGCATCTGTCTTTTCGGGCTCTGCAAACTTTTTGTCTACACGTTCTTTCTGGGGTCATGGAGTCGCGATTCACACCTTTTTGGCACGGTGCTGATGAGCCCGCATCTGTCTTTTCGGGCTCTGCAAACTTTTTGTCTACACGTTCTTTCTGGGGTCATGGAGTCGCAATTCACACCTTTTTGACACGGGGCTGATGAGCCTGCATCTGTCTTTTCAGGCTCTGCAAACTTTTTGTCTACACGTTCTTTCTAGGGGCCATGGAGTCGCGATTGACACCTTGTTGGGACATTACTGATGAGACTTAATATGCCATATTGGCATAGTATTGGATAGACTCAAGATGTCTTCAGGGATTCTGCTACCTTTTCGTCCACTCTTCCTCTCTGGAGCCCGGGAGAATGATCCAAAATGGACATCTTTTTGGGCCTAAATTAGTTTTGCTCGAATTCAGTATTGATTTTATCCTTTTCCTAAACTATATGGAAGTCATCTTGAAGCTTGGATTTATCAAATGTAAACGTGTAACCAACTTCAATTACAATAAAATTGCAGTAAATATTAGGTATACAAATGTGGACTGGCGTTGGGAAACCAACGATACTTTTTTGGACACAATTCATTGGAGATATATTGGAGACCTGTCATCTCCGAAAAATTCCCTAACTATAATTAAGTGGACAAAGGTTAAATTTTCACAGTGTTCAAAGTCAATGGCTATATGTGATTCAAATGCTATGTTTTTCAGTGGAAGTACCCAGTACGTTGTGTGAATGAGTCCTCAGACCGAAGAGATCTGATAGTCATTAATCCACCCTCACCCCCTGTTATTACTTACATGCTAAATACAAAAGCACAATAAGAAATTTAATTTGACAATACTTAAAGAGTGAAAACGTTAAATATATTTAAAGCACAAAATACCAACACAGTCTTGATTGTTAATCCGTGTAACGCATATAAATATTGTAAACTGTGTTGTGTTTGGAAGAATTCTGAAAACATAAAACGCTTCTGAATTATACCTTAGTTTTAACTGAATATTTGATAATAATTTAACTGAAATTTTAAAAGTAAAATTTATTAGTTTACTGTTATATCTTTTGATAAAAGTGGTCCATTTTAAATTGAAGCATATAGCCTGTTTTAATACCGAGTTTTAAGATGATCCGGCTTCCTAGATAATCGCTAATACTACATGCTGAACTTGTAAAATACGTAATGTAAATTAATCGATAATATACTGTGTATGTTACGTTAGGGCATCGTCTTTTGTAATGCCCGAAATAAGCAACTTCACTGTTCATACACCACAACTCGAGGTGCCTATACACACCAAGATAGTGTTCCCAGCATCTCAATTTACATCAGGAGGTTTGAAAATACTGTCACTGATGTGTTGAGAATTCCAATGAGCTTTGGACTTACAACTTTTAAACTTGGATTTATCTGTTTTTTTTTTTTATTTATGATTGAAAAATGTAATACTGTATTTTTTGTTTGTTTATCAGATTTAAAAATAATGTAGTAATAATGTGTTTGTATATATTTTAGCCAATTGCTATAAAAAAAGAAACATTTATTTATATTTAAATTATAATTTTGTCTTTTGGCCGACTTAAACATTTATTTTATTATTGAAATCTGTATTTAATTTGGCACGTTTTTGTGTCTTTCAACTAATAGGTTAGCTTGTTACTGTTTTTGTAAAAATCTTCAAAAACAATAAAAATAAACAAACTGTTGTACCAAAAATTTTGGTTTTGTTTGGTTAAGCATTACCCAGAAACTTTACCATTGAGAACAAGCAGGGAAAATGTCAAGGGTTTAGCTTAAATACTTTAGAATATATTATATATATAATATATATTCTAAAGTATATATATAATAAAGGTGTTTCCTTTATTTAGATAAAGGAAACACCTTTTTTGTAGTAGCTCGCAAAGTTCTAACACCCATACTCAAACAGTGGTATTGACTTGATTTTATAATTTAAGATAATCTCCCAACAGCTAAATTCAATTTGATTTTTATAAATGATGAGAGCTAGCCTCTCAAACTCTAATAAGGTGTAATTGAAGGCACGTTACTACCAATGTCAGCGTCATCTCCAGCCTTGAAGTAACGCCGAGACTAGCTGCAACTTTGCTCCTAAGCTCATTTTGTTTATTGAATTCTACGGCGAGTAATTTCAAACTCACCAATCTTTTTACACATTTTAAGAACGTGAATTGATTTAGTTGTAATGATTATTGATGAACTGTCGATACTTATATATGCACTTTTGCCTGACCCGTTTGTATGTAGTAAGTTATAAAATAAAACAAATGTTGAAAGTTGTGTTTTAGACGCTTCTTTTTAATTTTTCTAACCTCAAATACTATTTTGTAAAGTTTGAATGCCAAACAATATTGTTTTTAGTATTTGATTTGACAGTGTTTCCAGTTTCTGATATATCTCAAGCAAAATGCTTTTAAAATGTTTCTTGTGGTTATTTTAAATCGTCCCTTTTAGAGTCGACAATCATTGCAATCACGATAGGTTAATAGCAATAATTACAAGGGAAATTAGTAATGAAAGAGTTTCAATCATCCACGCAATCTCTCCCAAGATGAACGACGATTGGGATTATTAGACAGCAGTAGTCTTGTGTAATCCTTGTAACCTTTGTGTAAATGACACGGAGAAGAACTCTAGACCGAAGACCTTTGGCAGGCTGACGAGAGATGGGCGTGGTTATGGACAATACGGTGAAGCGGCGGGCGGTGAATCAGTTGAGTAGGAAGCACAAGGCGATAATTCAGCGAATCTTAATACAAAATGTTAATGATTATGCCTTTTGGCTAGTGAAAGTGTAAGCTACGATTTTAAGAAACACATTATTGTGTGAGAAAATACATTTTTGTTTGGCTGAATAATGGCAAGTGTCCTGAAAAATCCTGCTTCCTTCATAATCCTTCCATCCTCAACAATAAACTTCAAACAAAGAAATGAAGCTTGCTTTTATCTGATATATATATTTAATTGATACCGTCATTAGAGCTAACCCATTTCTAAAATACCAAAAGGCCAGTTATACAGTACATCACTAGGCACTTATACAGATTACTATGAAAACAACAAAATAAAAACATAGACATAAAAACGAAGATCCCTATTCATTTCGAAGACCTATCCCGTCTCGCTTGTTGTATTTCTTCAGCATTGTAAACTTGATTGTCAGTATTACTACTCAATGAACAAAGTATTAATTCCATATACAGGCTAAGTCTAGGTTTGTGCAACTGTAGATTCTTACTGTACGGTAATAAAGAAGCACAATGTAAATACTAGGCCTAATGATATTTAGGGACATTGATGTTAAACTGAACGCATACTTGTAGGTCTTATAGTTATTTGCATCCCCATCGATTTTACGTGCTTTTGCCATTTTATTACATGTTATTCAGATTTAGTACATTAAGATATATATTTAAAAAATCTTCCCTGCTTGAGGTTTTACTGTTGCTATCATTGTATCATTGAATTTGTAAAAACTTACTTTTTTCAGAGCTGTTTGAGAATTAACATTTTCTCTTGCTGATAACGTAGGTTAGTCCCTAAAATATCACTTTTACAAAGTTATATATGATTTAACACTTTTCACACCGCTGATCTATTGTGTCACCTGAAGTTTAAGTTGTGGATGAAGTTCCTACTCAGTTAACTGTATACAACCATAAACTTCACAATGATCTCTTTGTCTCAGGTAGCCCGGGGCCTCGGCGGACTCTCGCATGTCATGTGACTGTGTGCTCCAGTTAAATTAACACATTTGTCCCCTGGCTCGAGGATCGCTGATTCACACTTGACAAGGATCACTCGCTTTCTCCGGGCTCGCACGCGAGCTCGCTACTTACGTAAACGTGACTTCCTCCTGCCCCCAGCCGCATCCTCGGTCATCAGTCCTACGTCCGAGGAAGACATGGGAACGGCTTCACCGAGTCTTAAAAAAGTTTCAAAACTCATACATTTATAACAACTCATAAATACGCGATGAACATTAGAATTCCTTAGGGAAATATAGTACTATAATGAGTTCCATGTATTTTTAAATGTCCGGATTTAAATGTGGCGAAAGTGCAAGTACATGCAGATTTCAACTATTTTTAGGGGTCCTTAAAAAAGCTAGTACTGATACAATTTTGTGTGTAAATTAAACGATTTTTTATTCACAATGTAAGTAACTATTAATAAAGTCTGAAATATGTAAAGTTGTCAAACTTAGTTGATTTTTAAATCTACTAAATATATGGGAATGTAGCACAAGTGTCACATTTACGATTGGTTTACTACTATTTAAAGCCCTGTACCTATTATCCAGACATTAATTCAGTTCAGAGAGATTCACAGGTTGTTTATGTCTATGGGGGTTTGTCTATGTTCAGGTCACAGGTGTGAAGTTTTCCCTTTCCACCAGTGTTTTAAGTAACTTAAGTAAGTTTGTCGTGCTTTGTACCTGCAACATATCGTAACCGAGTTTCTCTACAAAGTTAAGTAAATAGACAATTATAGAAATAGTTGTGACTATCCTAGTTAGAGAGCTCGGCCAACAAGATTGCGATTTCTGTACACAATCGGGCAATTAGAGTGAGCCTTAGGATTTGGCGGCGCGGCACCGCGCGAGGAGCCGAGCTGTGAACTGGCGCAACCATTGTGTGTTAATAACTTGCGTGAGGAAATACTTGGGAATATTTTTTCTTTATCATACGAACATTCCGCAGTACATAGGCAGTGTTTCGCAACCACTGCCAACAATGACACGCAGCCTCCGATATGCAACAATGCATCCCGCACCGATAAGTGCTTTGTCGTGGCGTCCATTAGTATTTGGCAAGCCAGGAGCCCGGAACTTCATCGAACTGGTTTACTGATGTTTCAACACTTTATATAGCTACGTCGGTTGAGAGCTTGTAGAAGTTACATCACTCGCCTACAGGATGTACCAAGTTCGATTGTATACTATATTTTAAGTATATCCAATAATTTGTAATTGCTGTGTTAGTGCAACCAGCAGATAAACTGTTTCTTGGAGACGATTAATTTATAGGTAACCCATAGGATCAAATACAAAGGGCGTCACTTTGTATCGTAGCGTTCAAACCTGCAATTAAAAACTGTTCCGCTTTTGGAATAAATTCATTGGGTCCTTTTGTCCTTTAAACTTCTCTGCCTCTGGAACACTCGCTATCTGGAATATTCCTCTCCCATAGACTACCACATACCCATATTAGTTTATATATATATATATATATATACGTGTTATAAAAAATAATAATTTATTTATTCCAACTTTACAGACCATTTTACAATAATGTGAAAATTAGATAGCAAATAATACAATGTAAATAAATAGTTAACAGTAGCGTATAGGCACATACAAAGCTCATAAAAATGTTATAAAAGTAACAGTTTACAAAACAAAATAAAAAGCAATAACTGCAACGACAAGTAACGAAAAAGAAAATAAATACTATAGATCTCATAACACCAACAACCTACAATGAAATAATTTAAATCGTACTTACGACAACTAACAATATGGTAAACTGAATAAAATTTTGAAAGACTACGTTGAATATAAAAATAAATAATAATAATAATGTAACAAAAACAACAAAGATAAGTAACAAACTGAAATAACAGTAGCAAAACAGTATAACGACAACAATATATATATATACAGAGTGAGTCAGAAATATGGTAAAATATTTTGAGACATGATTGTAGAGCTAAAAATAAGAAAAAAAAAACGTTATATAAAGGTAGGTCCGGAAACGCTCCATTAGTGAGTAATAGCTGGCGAAAGATTTTGATTTGTTTTCAGTTCACCTGGTGAAATTAAGTGATTCTGAAATGTTTTTTTTCTTACTTTTTAACTCAAATAAGGTGGATTTATAAGGAAAATCACCTGAAAAATCAAATAAAACCACTCTATGGGTTGTAGTGTGAACGGTTTTTGAGAAAAAATATGGAATTTGCCAAAAAATCTAATAACAAAAATACCGTCTTCAATGTTTGATGTTCAATAAGATTGTTAAATGACCAATAAACAAATTGTTTTTCCTAATACATATTGTAGAGAATTTAATTCTGAAAACAACCATAGTAAGCAAAGTTAACTAAATGTGTAAAAAAGTTATAAAATTGACTCCTCACGTATTACACTACACAGCAAACTTTCGTTGGTGTCTGTATATATATATATATATATATATATATATATATATATAAATTCTAGAACTCTAAATTTAACATTAACACTAACAAATAACAATAATACTTAAATATACTTTATAAATAACAACATAGGTGCAATGCATGAACTAAATTAATGACCAAGTTGCACGTATAAATCTATAAAATAAAGTAACAAAAACAACACAGTATGGCAACAAGCTACCATGCAGAAGGTAACAATAACAGCAATAAACATAGAATGGTAAAAATCAACAATAACAAACAATAATTATTAGCAACCAACAGCACATGCACAAACCATAACATAATTTATTGAAAAAAGCTGTTTATAACAGGTTGTTGAATTGCTTAAAATTCCGTCTGAAGGAAGGAACAGACCCATGGAAGAAGTCAACACTCCAGAATTAAAGATCCAGAGTTTGTTGCCATAAATCAACAGAAAGTGCAACCGACATACTTGATATAAATATCTCACATAACTCTGATGGTCACTAATATACTGTCTTAGGTAACATAATATCAATATTTTCAGCGTTTTAAGGTACTTTGGTGTTTCGGCTACAACTATCACATTCCACCAGCCTTAGGGTTCCGTTTCGCCTACTTCACAATGACACTTCTGGAGTCTCTACAACGGGGGCCAACTGGTCTTTTGTGAACATCTAACCTGTAGAATTATAATTGTCCAACTAACAGGCCTAGGGATTGCTCTTAACATTTGAGAGAACCTAAACTGTAGGTGCTTCTGGCCTCAGGAACACCTACGGTTTGGCAACTTCCGGTAAGTAAAACTTGTTCCTGTGTGCCACTGACTCGTAAAACTATTAGAGAATGAGTTTTTTTCGGAGACCTCCGTTACTTTGCATTTCCAATTACCTAATCTCTAGAGGTCTTTAGGATGTAGGGACTTCGGATAGAGAATACCCGCAATGTAGAATCCGTACAGGTCTGAGAGCCCTTGATCTCGGAACTACCAAACCAGGTCACAGAAACTGAGAGCTTCCTGGCCTCTAAAACATTTTTAGATTATGTCCGGTCTGATCTCGGAGTATATAATTTACAGTATGCAGAGTATATAGTATACATTTTTTATTTGTATATAAATTTCCCCGTACCTCAGAAACCTCCTTAATTGTGGCACCCTGTACTTGCATTAGCAGGGCAAGACTGTCGATACTTAGTCTTACTTAGTATCTTAATACTAAGTTTATATTTTAGATTTACAAGAACAATTAATTGTATAATAAAAAGAAAAATATAACAGTCATATATCCAACTACAATATTAAGGGTCTTATAAACCTCTTCTGTATTTTTTCAATTGTTTACTTAGCAGCCAGCACTTTAAAATGAAAAAAAAAGTATTGGAGATTATTCCAAAGACACGTATGTTCCGTACCAGTTTCATACCATTTAAAATCACAGCCCGTGTCAATGATTTATGTTTTCAGCATTTATGACACAGAATATGTGGCACATAAACTTGCTCTAAACATACGGTTGTACTAGTAGAGGGTCAAAACTGACCCAAATGGCTTATACAGGTTAAAATATTAGTTTAATAGTACATATTATAACCTTGTACCCAGAATATGGTGCAGATACCTGTTATTCTAACATACAGTTGCACTAGAAGAGGGTCGATACTCACCCCACGGGCATATACAGGTAAGAGTATTAGTTTACTAGTACATATAATACAATATAATGGAATCTGATGGTCTAAACAGCTAATATGGTTTGTATGTACAAATTCTATAATTTTAACATTTGACGTAAAACACTAGATATGTCACGAGCTGGTCGAGGAAAAGTCATTTGAAAAAAATAATCAAAATGAGTCGAGTGTCAGACATTTTGTTACTTGCCTTGGTAGGAGTAATCCTTGGAGTGAGAGTGATTAATTAATATCCCAATTACCAGGGAACAACAGTATAATTTGAACTCCAAATCATTCCGGGCATAGATTCAATTGTACTGACTAATCGACAATTATTCTAGCATTCTCACGCTGTAAGAAGCCTGTTTTCTATTTTAATGAACATTTCCATTATTTCCATCTTTACACCTCAATCGTTACTGTATATGGTGGGGATACTTAAAACTGTTATATATACATACATATATACTCATATACCTAAAATAAGGTCTTAATATTAAACAGTTGTAAGCAGACAAATCAATGGAAAAAATAAAAATCGAAAACGTTATTGGTGTATTTGTAGTTGAAAGATCAGAATAGTTGTTTTGAAAGGAAAATAAATAATTTGTGTTTTTGGTGTCTCAGCTCTACAATAAACTGTCCAATATTCGATGTAATAGTCTGAATGGAGAACAAAGATCCACTAACTTTAGTCACAATTATTAATTTTAAATTGCGCTTATTGATAAGTGACTAAACGTTATAATTCAAGAGCAAATTTGGCTCAATTGTGTTTACAGATTCCCAATTTGCAGTAGAAACTACATAAGGCTCAATGATGGTATAATATGATTAATTAGCCGTTGTCATGGCAGTTTACAAACCAGTTATGCATATAAAGAGTACTTTATAAATTCGCGGTTTTCTGAATTAATTGTACCAAATAAAATGTCAAAATTTACTATAAAGGATAAAGTTGAAATATATTTTAAAATAATATATATATATATATATATATATATATATATATATATATTATTTGTAAATATTAAATGTAAATAAAAGTCATTTGACAGGTATTTGGTCTTCTGATCATATGTTAGTTTGGTTATTTAAACACATACTGTATGTGACAGATACGGCCAAATACATAATAATTGAATCGTAAAAAGTAAGGGCTCTGTGGTGTAATGGTAGCACATTCACCCGGCAAGTGAGAGATCCGGGTTCGAGTCCCGGCGGAGCAAGTACTTTTTGTGATTCAATGTTTATTGAAATTAAATAAGGCTATTGTCATTTATACAAATGTAATGTAAATAAATGTCATTTGATAGGTATTTGGTCTTCCGATCATATGTTAGTTTGGTTATTTAAACGCATATGTGACAGATACGGCCAAATACAAAATAATTGAATCGTAAAAAGTGAGGGCTCTGTGGTGTAATGGAACCACATTCACCCGGCAAGTGAGAGATCCGGGTTCGAGTCCCGGTGGAGCAAGTACTTTTTGCGATTCAATGTTTATTGAAATTAAATAAGGCTATTGTCATTTATACAAATTTAATGTAAATAAATGTCATTTGATAGGTATTTGGTCTTCCGATCATATGTTAGTTTGGTTATTTAAACGCATATGTGACAGATACGGCCAAATACAAAATAATTGAATCGTAAAAAGTGAGGGCTCTGTGGTGTAATGGAACCACATTCACCCGGCAAGTGAGAGATCCGGGTTCGAGTCCCGGTGGAGCAAGTACTTATTGCGATTCAATGTTTATTGAAATTAAATAAGGCTATTGTCATTTATACAAATTTAATGTAAATAAATGTCATTTGATAGGTATTTGGTCTTCCGAACATATGTTAGTTTGGTTATTTAAACGCATACTGTATGTGACAGATACGGCCAAATACAAAATAATTGAATCGTAAAAAGTGAGGGCTCTGTGGTGTAATGGAAGCACATTCACCCGGCAAGTGAGAGATCCGGGTTCGAGTCCCGGTGGAGCAAGTACTTTTTGCGATTCAATGTTTATTGAAATTAAATAAGGCTATTGTCATTTATACAAATTTAATGTAAATAAATGTCATTTGATAGGTATTTGGTCTTCCGATCATATGTTAGTTTGGTTATTTAAACGCATATGTGACAGATACGGCCAAATACAAAATAATTGAATCGTAAAAAGTGAGGGCTCTGTGGTGTAATGGAAGCACATTCACCCGGCAAGTGAGAGATCCGGGTTCGAGTCCCGGCGGAGCAAGTAATTTTTGCGATTCAGTGTTTATTGAAATTATATATATATATGTTTAGGTTAGGTACTAATAATAAAAAAAAACATCAGATTAAGACATTAGGAATGATGGGGAGTTCAACACTTCTACGGACTGCAGGAGAGGTGATAAAAACTGACTCGTTCACCAAGAATCGTGCTGTGAAGACTGCCAATTAAAACAGTTTGTAATAATAATTTAGTGTAGACAGGTATTAAATTTATCTCATAATCTGTCAAGACGATTTATTGGAAGATCTCAGCAGATACTAAGATTTCTGAGACACCAACAAACTTTGACACCCAAAAGTTATAAATAGAAATAATTTTTCAAAATAAAACAATGCAAAATGCCTTACCAGACTTTCTCTATGATAAATCGGCAGAATACTAAGTCATCCATCATCATTAGAAACGAATAAATACCACGTTTCTTGTTGCCTCTTACCCTTACTATAACGGGCAATGAGATTAATCAAGATATTAATTTCATACCTAAATTTATGACTAAACCATTCGCATCATTAGTTAATTACTGGTTCAATAAACCTGGCAGTGAAGAGCTTAAAAGAAATAAACAATGAAAGCCCATTCATCCTTTACGTTACGAAATATGAAACTTAGAATGTAAAATATCTCTGTTGTACCGATTTAATATTTTAAGCCAGGAGGGACATTTTCCAGTGTTTAGAAAATTGCTTATGAATAAGATGAATTAAACATCAAGTGAGAACATTGGAACGTCAGATATGCATGTATATGTAAATAAATAATAAAAATTGGATATACAAACATCTTTTAGTTGTTTTCCGTAGAAATTTTAGTAATGGACATCCTGCTAGAAAGTTTAGTTTTACAAAGAAATATACCTAATAAAATTTGTAAAATTATCAAATATGGTACTTAATTAGAGGGGGGGCGTAGTATAGCTTTTACTGAAAATTTTACCTTAATAATGGTAGTATGGGGATATTTTCTAATTTGATATATATGTTTTCCGACGTGAATGCAGACCTAATCGTACATGAAATAGAGAAAGTACTTGGCCAAACTAATCACTCGAAACTATTTATGAGGGTCAGTCAGCCAACTTTCCTAACTGGCTTGGCGCGACCAGTAGCATCAGCAGTCAGCAGCGCATGGACGCTGCTGCTGTCGTTACGAGCGTCCCGTTGTACTTGACTCATACTGTACACTGTACATGAATGCCATCTATGTTTATTCGGTGCTTAAACCTAACTCTTCACAACTGTGTATTGATACATTCAGTGCACCCTTGTTGATCAGAGGAATAGTTCAATGCGTAGTGACAAGCTCATGGACATACTGAACTCTAATTTATAATACATTCTAATTATACTCGTACTTCAAATACAATTTAAATTGGTGACATTGTTTAGTTCAATTCGGATTCCGTTAAATCAATTAACGATGCGGCTTTTTATTAAAGTAAAGAAAACAATTTTGTTTCCGTCCTCGGAATCCTTGATGCCACCCATCTAAAAACAGAGTATACGCAGTGCAGATTACATTTTTTGATGACCTTTGTTTGGTTTCAATAAAATAAACAAAATCAAATACAAAATTAAAATAAATATATTATTTATTGAAAGTTATATAGTAAAATCAGATTACGATTTTCCACAACGTTAATCCAAAAATATAAATAACAAAATTTAATTCTTGTCGACTAGACTCCAAAATATTTTTACACCTTTCTCAAGAAAGGTAATAGCAGCTCTTAAAACGAACTATATAAAGTTTGATTGAAAAGAGGTTGATCTACTTAGCGTTTTTGTTATTTTAGATATTTGAAATCTATTTACCGCAATTTCCCTCCATGTTAGGGACTACATCGAAAATAGCAATTTTCTAATTGTTTTACCCTTAAGGCCGGTATCGACAGTGCGAGGCTGCTCGCTGCGAATGCCTCGTGGCGGATGCTCGGCTTTGCCTCGGACTGTGGATACCGGGGTTGCTCGCTATGAGGCGTTCGCGTCACACAATGTGAGGCGAGCCGTGTGCTTGTCGGTTTTAGAGCAGTGCTCAAAGGTGCCTCGCTCCGAGCTGTGCGTCAAGTGGGATACCTGCGCTGTCTGCCTCGCACCATACAAGACAATTCTGCACTGCAAACCAATAAACCTCCACAACGAAACTGTCATCATGGATAATCATGGAATGATCAAACAATTAGTGGAGTGTTATGAAACCAAACGTTTACTGTGGGACTCGAAACACCCTGAATATTATAATAAAAACAAGAGAGAAGACTTGTGGCGCGAAATATCGCAGTCAATGATAACCGATTTCGATAAATTTTACGATCCACCAACGGGATTTACGTCGCTTTTCTGTTGTTTTTTCCTAATAATTGTCGCCATCACAACAAAAGCAGCGGCAGCAACTTGCGCATTTCTAGAAAATAAAACATATTGTTCTAACTGTCTTCACTATGAATGCGGGTGGTTCGCGTGCTCGCAGTGAGCATTCGTTGTTACAAACTAGCTGCTAGCTGAAGAGCTCACCCTGAGGCAGATGGCACGAGGCATTCGCAGCGAGCAGCCTCGCACTGTCAATACCGGCCTTTAGAGAGATGGGAGATGAGGTTAACCCAAAAATTGTAAATGTCTTTGATAGTATGGCAAAAAAAAATTTAAATTTCTTAAAAGAGTTAATGAAAATTGGATCACTTAAAAAATGGGGTTCTCCAACGTACGTAACATGATCTTAAAGTACATAACTTACAACCCCACCCCTTAACGTTTTTTGGCACTTTGGATGTTTGAAGTAGGTTTACTGGAATTATCCTGAATATAAGAGACTACATAATCAAGAGCTATTATAAACTTTAGAGCTTCAGGAGGGTTGGAGTTATAGAATAATTCATAACTTTTATCTCTAATAAGTATTGTAAAATATTTTTGTACATGTACTATAAGAACGTTTATAAATCTATCAAATAAAATGTAAATTATAAGTTGAGCTGATGAAATGTGTTCTTGTATGTATCATTTATGATTTTAAAACTTTTATTTTCTCAATTCTTTAATCAATTGAGGGATTTAATGGTTTGATGAGTTTAGGTCTGGTGATAATACTCACCTAAACTGTATTGGGCACTCGATACTTCCTCTCAGGCCAATCCGCTTAAGAATTGGCGATTTAAAGAATCCCTTACAGATTTAGCATAATTTTGAGAAGGTTTTCTTCTGCAGTAGCATATCTTCCGAAAAAAAAAAAAAAAAAAAAAAAAAAAAATACTGCACCTCTATCAACATTGTAATTTCCAATGTAGTGCTACATATGGTTTTATTATGCTTTTAAGAGATATAATTATCTGTATATGTACCATATTATTGCAATTTAAACTTATCAAATTGCCATCGATGATTACAGCGTCCTACAGTATTATCAATAAGGGATTGCGGTTGAAGGGCTAGGTAGTTGCCACGCACACACGCACACGCACCCTTACACTCACGAGCGTAGAGGGCCTGCCACTTTCCGTCCTGAGGTTTTCAGTTACTTCTTAGACTCTGACAATGTCAGTATCTTATGTGTTATTTAGTATCATTTTTCTTTTTACGATATTTACAATCTGCATATACTAATCACTGTACGATAAAATTACAAATAAAAAATCTTGGGTTTGATTGGGGATTTTGCAATAAGTAGCTAATATGGTGGAAATGCAGCTACTGGTCCTATCCACTGCACTTGTGTGTGTGTGTGTGTGTGTGTGTGTGTGTGTGTTTGTGTGTGTGTGTGTGTGTGTGTGTGTGTGTGTGTGTGTGTGTGTGTGTGTGTGTGTGTGTGCGCGCGCAGGGTCTGCGTCTGTGTTGGTGTGACAGTACCCAAACCCCAGCCGCAGTCACTATTAAATTGCTAACACTATAATATACAATCACCAATTACATCGTTCCATACGTTTAACCTCTTTGGGTATTTGGGTATTAGTTAACCCAAATTGTCCGTTAAGTTGGAATGGTACTTAATATAAGAAAAATATTGTTCTTGATTCGAGCTTTGAAACTCATGATCTCATACATTTAGATTTATTATCGAGATCATATTTACTCAGTTATTGTATTGTATGATTTTAGAGCACATACATTAACCACAAAACCAAATTAGGGTTACGCGCAACATCCTTAACTGACAGTTGTGAATTGGCAGAATACTCTACAAAAATAAATCGGTTATGAGCTATCTGTTCGATTGGCTTTGAGCTAATCTAAAACACCCTGAGTACGCTGAAACTTCATTGGGGATTGTTGCCTTAAATGCACTGAAAACAATTAAGGTAGTATTGTCAGGATCATCGTAATAGTAGTATGTATGATCAGGATAACCTTCATTGAAGGCTTCTTTAGTAACATAATTTACCACAAAAGAGTAAGATGATTTCTACATGTTCTTCAATAGAAAAATAACCTCGTTTTAACAATCTAAAATCTGAATGACTTTTGCAGAACTATAAAAACCAGTAATAATCTGAGTAAAAAGAGCATTCGCTATTGATGGAGTATGTTCCGTGAATGACTGTCTGTCCGATCGCGTTGTGAACTCTGTGTTCCAGTAAAACTTCTATGTTCTGTGCTTCAGACTTCGTAATATCAGAGTACTCTGAGGATCGTATCTGGATCGGTAATCCAAGTGAATGGGCTACTAGTAGAATAAATAATGGGGTTTCAATGACCCAGATTGCCGATGACTCACTGTCGGGGATTGCCTAAATTCCAGAGGCTCGTTTTAACGAAGCAACCTGCTTGACAAACTGGGCAAAAAATAGAGTGATAAATGATAGGTCCAGTTTTGTCAGAAAACTATTTATTAGGTACCTGTCCAAAATTAAAACGGACTATTTTTTAATCTTCTCTTGTTCCACAATCACGGTTATTATGACGTTTTGAAGGAAAGGGTAAGGTAGAGGTGATAGCATTGTCTGATCTAGAATATTAAGGAACGGAATATTATAATAATCATTAAATTTATTATTTTTTATTCCAAAGGCAAAAACTTGTCAATACGAGTATACATTCAATATAATATAAGAGAAAAATATCATACAAGAGCAAACAAAAGCAAAATCAGGAAGAACTAGGGATAAGATGATTTAAACAAGCTTCATAATTTATTTATACATAAATAATAAAATACTTAGTTAACAAAAATTAGATCAATTTATTTTGTAGATTATTAATTAGATTATTCTATAACGAGCAATGAATGCTGGATTGTTTATACTACTTTGAGATGACCCTATACTACAACAAAGTGCGCTACAGATGAAGATAAAAATACTCATTTGCTGTCATCAAGATGGAAACAGGCGTTATGTACAGTATATAGAGTGATAAAAATAAAAATAAAAAACCAGTTAGTTGTCAAAGTCAGTGCCAGTTCATGCTATGTGTTATTCTGCCACATTTGGAACACAGGGGGTAGTTTATTTGCCAATTGCCATGGTCACTACTTCCGGGTTAAAAATTCATTGATACTACAGAATGGGTTATCTGCTAGCCAGGATTTAAATTTCTTCTTTGATACTTTCAGCTCTAAACCTTCAAGGATGCGCGTAAGGCATTGAAAAACTTTGCTCCTGCGTAGACGGTTTAGCTTCGAAATGCTTCAAGCGAGGGGCCGGCAAATTAAAGTCTGTTCCATGTCTGGTGCAGTGTGTGTGTGATCCTGATGTGTCGCTTATTGATTCCCAGAAGAATTGCTAGTGCTTTAGCATGGAGGATATAGATGTTAATTAATTACCGTTTAATTTGTACTCTGATACTTGTAAAGGATATCTGTATTTATGAAAGGAAACGGAGAGACAATTTCAGAACACAAAACGAAATAGCTTCTACAAGACAAGAAATATTCACAAAAATCTGTCGTATAAGTTGGTACGAGAGTTAGTAATATATTCGCTGAGGGCATCTAAAGTACACACATTTTCCTTGTAATTGAAGCACGTCTCGAACGCCTAACTCGTAGGTCTAGTGCTTGGTCGACGAGTTCGTGACTTGAGGTCGGTATAATTATTTAATATACTACCTTTGACTTTACAGGAGAGACGACCTTGCACTCACATGAGAACTGAGAGATGGTAGCCAATTATGTGCGGGATGTTAGCGCTGGCACAGAGTAACGGTATTACGATATGCCGTATCCATGCTAAATATAGTAGTCATATTAGTATAACACGATTAAATAATTTAAAATATTTTAATTCAAACACAATCTGGATGGTTTGCCAAAGTTTGACCAATATAAGGACATGCTGCTAGATTTTCTGTTAGCGCACAACCAGAACGTTTCAAATCGGCAATCAACGAAGACATATATATATATATATATATATATATATATATATATATATATATATATATATATACACACTTATAGAATATTACAGTCATAGGTAATTGACTAAATGGAATAAATCCGTGATTTGAATGACACGATTGCTGACCGAATAAATTATACAATTTCTAAATGATATTATATATATTTTGTCATTCACTTTTGAGCTTCAATCGGATGTATCACTATTAGATTAATTATTAAAATAATCAGAAACAACTATTAGAGTACTCCAGTTTAAAGTATTATTAGTATTTTTTATTTAAAGTGTAACAAGGTGTCCGAGATAAAAATTTGTGCATTTTGAAAACAAACGTTACAGGAATAGTAAAACCTGTATTAGGTATGCACGGTGAGTAGTAAGTGCAATAATATTAGAACAGAGATTAACGGTAACGTCCAATAACACTTTGTTACGTCTTAAATATTTTAAAAGCAAAACAATGCATTCTAAGTCTATTTATTTTCAAGAATTTCAAAATATGCCGTTAAATTCTACAGTATTAGAAATCGGACTATAATTCGTCTTCTATATTGTCATTATATATTATTTGTTTATACAGGTACTAACAAAAGTTAAATGTATTGGTGTTTTCTGTTACTCAGTACCACAACGAATGAACAGCAAAATTGTGACCCAACTCGACAGATTATCACTCGCTGTTCCGTAACATCAGATTGTAATTTTTGTTAAACGCCTTTGATATAACATAAAACACATTTGAACCGACATCTATAACAATAGGAACCATATTGTGAGAAATAATTCAATTATCTTATTAACAATAAGATACCTTTATTTTGACTTTAACAAATTAAATAATTTCTATTTGATGTCATACACACTATATTTTTATTTCTTCAGTGGTTTTATTGTTTTGGAAATATTTTCGTAATTTTATTTTAAAATACGTTTAGTTGCTTGGATGTTTTAACCAGAAAATTTGTACAGCGAAAATTGTGTAACAGGTAGGGGGAAAAGCCATTAGCTTCATTGTTTTCTGGCTAAATTAATTCTTATATATAAATATCAGGAGGGAAGTAGTTAGGGCAACCAGAAATGTAACAATGAGATGGTAAGAAAGTAACGATAATTAATTTACCAAAATATGTACCGCATAACAAAACTTCACTAAGCAGACGAGAAGAGTAATTGGTTTCCTCTTCTTCTGCTATATGAGCGAGCATCTTTACGGTTATGGATAGCTCTTAGCTTCATAATTCCCGAGTTACGGCTAGATTTAGTCACGCACCACCTCTCTACAATACACCACTGTCACGGAGCAGGATCGGTTACACAAGCGTTCCAGGTCAAGTCGGTCCATTTTGTCGGAGACCACCCAAATTATAAATAGCCCAGTTTTGACAACAGCACCTGCTAGTCAATGTGTACCGACGGGAAATAGGGAATAGGTGACATCACGGAGCAGGATTGGTTACAAAAGCGTTTCCAGGTTAAAGGCGGTCCATTTTGTCAGAGACCATCCAAATTATAAATAGCCCAGTTTGACAACAGCACCTGCTAGACAATGTGTACCGACGGGAAAATAGGGAATAGGTGACAGCACGGAGCAGGATTGGTTACACAAGCATTCCAGGTAAAGGCGTTCCAGGTAAAGGCGGTCCATTTTGTCGGATGGCACCCAAATTAGAAATAGCCCACTTTGAGATCAGTACCTGCAGACATATACTGCTTAAAAGCTGCTGTATATGTAAGTACAGCATCACAACTGTGCGTCCCCATAGTTTGGTGTTGTAGGCGGTTTGTTGATATTAGCTTACGGAATTAAAAGAGAGATAATAATGCTAAATATAGTATATTTTTATTTGGCAATATCATTAACCGACTGGCCGGATTTTTGTGGTTGCTTGGCTATAAAATTCCATCAGTAATACAAAATGAAATGAAAATATTATCTGGATATTAAGAAGTGTTCAAAATTTTGTTACAAACGAGTTATATGAATTGTGTGTTCTTGTTCGAATAAGTTCAAGATTATTTTATTAAAATGTGTTTTATGGTTAGTCAGTTGGTTCTGGTAGTGTACGCTTCTCAAAAATGAATCGAGTGGTTTTTCAGATGTATTCTAAAATTGATATCTATGTAGTTTTAACGGTCGATCTTACAACCGAATAAAATTAGACTGTGATTGTAGAATTAGACTCGTTAACTGTAAAAAGTGTGTTTTTAATAATACGTGATGATTACGATACAACAACAACCTAAACCTATAGTTCTTTAAAATTAATTTTAATTGGCTGAGCGTTAGAGAGCCCATCACTGGAGGGGATTGGAAATTTTTTTATTTATGTCTGTCTGTCTGATCGCATGATATCTCGAAAACGAACAGAAATGTAGATTTGAATGTTTGCATGGACATTTTCACTCAATGAGTTGACCGTTAGCTAATATTTTTACATCGGCCTTTGGAAACGAGAAAATATTAGAATAAATAAATGTACAAACAAATCGAGTACAATAATACGTTTATACATGTGACATATCAATTAACACGTGAATGTACACTCTAATTAATAGATTAAAGCAAAAAAATAATAGAGCGGAAATTTAGTGTTAAATAATAGCAAGATTTTATTTCATCGCATTCTTGTGCTGAAGTAAACTTCCTAGGTAACAGGAACTTTTATTATTAACACTGCTAAGGAACCTAAATTATTGAATAAGGTTTGAATATATTAAGAGGCAAAGTATACATAGAAAGATTTTATCTATTGACTTAGAATTGTACGTGAAACTACATAAAAACTCTTTTCTGTGTGATTGTCTGCCTATCTGACTGCAGAACATCTGGCAAATAATACAGGCCATGGTAAATGTTTGTTTTTTTAATTTGGGAATAGCTGTGGTATTTGTACAGATAAAATAAAAAAATATCTTACATTAATTTTTGGGTTTTGTGATGTTCTGGCCTCATTAGTCTCAGATCACCACTTGCTTGTATTTATGTACATGTCGTTAACAAAACATCATTTTATTCGTCAGTGCTACTTCCCGTTAACAAAAGATCTTCCTTTAAATAGATGTTAGTGTACCTGTGATAAGTATGTAATCATCAAACTAACATAATGAAATAGATCTAATTAAAAGTGTAGACTCTGGACGTCATATACTGTTCAGTACTTCTCGTCTTCTTTTATTTTCCTTTCTGGTTTTCTTAATAAATATTAAATAATTAATTTGGTTCAATGTATAATTTGTAATTTTCTTGTCTTTTTTACCATAATATCGTGATAAAACATGTATATGATGTTAATAGTTTTCAAAAAATATGTGATGTTAACAATGAATGCAAAGGTGTGCACACTAATAATTAAAATCTGTTTTAACAAAATGCAAACAAACTCTTATTGTTGCATCGTTGTTCATAGTTTGTTGAATTTTATTCCTAACAAGCATCAGTTGTGAAGAACTCAATAACTTATTCTATAATCAACTCAATTATTAATAAACTCTCGCATTTTCATCCTTAAGATATAAAATATAGTGTATTACATCTGATAGAATCGCCAAAAAGATAAACGATAGTATTCAAATATGTTATTCTCATCCTCCATTGCCACTTTCTCATCACTTGTGTGGAGGGAGCGATAGAACAATAAAATTGTAGTAAATGTTATCTATACACTTTGGACTTACTACAAATGAAAATCGAAAAATTAAACATGTAGTAGAGTAATGGTACTTCTTATTCGACGTGTATTCAAGGACCAGAGCGTTCTATTTTAATACTTATGCAAAATGTTTTTCAACATGTTAACTTATATCCAATAAATGACAGTGAATACCATTTGATATCGAATAACTAGCAGGCCTAGATTTGTACAAAATTAACAACACTTATTAATTTGTTTCCTCAACCAGGACCAAGTGTTTTTGATAAAAATTAAAACAAGAAGAAGTATTGATTGGTTCAGACAAAAAAAGTTAGCAAGAAAGTTGGAACGAACTTCTACTGTATGTAAACAGGAGAAAAAAACAGCTCAAGCAAGTAATTTGATATTACGTTTATTGCTAGGGCAATTAAGGCTGTTTATGGACTATTTAAAAAGATTATTATTTGTATTAGATAACTGCAACTGTGTTATATTGTTTGTTGTTTGTCTATTTTAAATATGATTAAGTTGATAGAACTGGTAAGTACAGTTCTTTTTAGTATTGCATCATGACGCTTAAATATTCCACTCGTATTTTGGTAACTGTTTGGCACTTGAGCTTAACGAAAATTAGCTAAACAATTTTTGTCAATCGCAAGTTTGAACAGATTCAAATGAAAATAAAGTTTTTCATTTTATATAAGTGGAATATTTCAGTTAGTGAAATTTCGCGCCCCAAAACATAGGAGTTTCCATTAACTCGTCATACAATAAAACATTAATTTTGGGGGGAAGGGCATAAAGTTGAGAAGAGTGCTGGGATGGGGAAGGTTCGAAAAAATATAATATGAGCTGAAGGTTATAGTAGTTACAATTATTCTAAATCTTAAACTTTATTTTACCATACGCAAATAGAAGAATCCAATACAAATATCTTTCACTCTTATTTTATTAGATGACGTTATATATTAATAAGTATGTCTGAACTTTGTTTTAGAGAAAATAATCCATACATAAATATGCAGGGATGCAATTTTCTCTGATTCTTAAAAATTGATATGTGCATGTGCCTACCATCAGAAAAGTGGGCAAGTAAAATTCCCCGTCCTAAAATGAAGGATGACTCACTAAGGTCGACATACAATATCACTACCGGGCGCGATGGTACATTTGATAATCAGCTGACAGCGTATCAGTCACGATCAACCAATCAGAAAGAACCTTGACTAAATAACAGCTGACTCGTGGGAATGCCACAGCGACAGTGCAATACTGACAGACAGACCTCTGGACCAAGCGGAACTAAGTTATACTTTCGCTGTGTCACCAAATTAGCTTGTCGATATTCAGAAATTATTGTTCTAAAGCTATGAACTTTGTGAAATATGATTGAGCTGCTAACAAAACGGTTGATTATTTTAAAAAATTCACGGAAATGCAAATCCATGCAAATGATTGGTTGCTGTAGGTAAATATTTCTCCCATATCAATTCTAAATATGTGGAAAGGAACATTATTTTGTAACGTTTCGGTTATTAGTGCCAGAATGAATATTGCTGGCAGTCAGTGACAAATACAACAAACTAAATCACTGATCTGATAGTTGGTATTCACTAACTATAACAAAAACTGGCAAGCTTTGCAGGCAAAACAAATTAAATTTAACAATAGTAATAAATAACAAACGATATTTCTTAGTACGCAATTAATTGTAGCACTAATATTTGGGTTGAGAAATGACTGGGTTTGGTAAATGGGGTCAGCAAATGAAAAACAATTATTGGAGAGTGAGATTAGCCAGGTGGAGCCCGGAAGAGGAGACCACTTCAGGGTGCTTTCCTTTCTAAACATTTAGCATTACAACATGTTATGATAGTTGCATGAGTTTGATGTGTAGATTCGTCAAGACTATTCAACTTCGTCAAGAAATTCAATGTGATTTTACCGTCATTTTCAATTCTTTACGTTTAAGGAATACGGTATCTATAGTGCGTATGCTTATAGATACAAAATGGCACAGATAATATCGAAATTTATGGAAGAAAAATCACACATAGTCAAATATATAAAGTGGTATCTAACGGGTATAAGTTTGAGGGATAAAATGAACTCTCTCTACAATTTAGTTCTTTGCAAGTGTGCAGCTGTTCGAACTTTATTTCATTAATTTGTTTATGTACCACGTGTATAGTATTTGAATTATAATGATATTATTGAAAAATAATCTAAATACTTTAAATTATTATTAAGGAATGTTCTAGTGTTAAGCGTAAAGTGGTATAAATAATCAGTTATTTGTATGTAATACGATCTTTATGCAATATTAACTTTAGCTTATTATGTATTTTTACTGTTCTATGGTTTAATAGTTCGAATAAGTGTAAAAAGATTAATTTTTTTATTTTTAATATTTTAATTATATGTGCTGTAAGTTAATTCTTTTTCAGCAAGTATCAATTGTATTGTTTACGTCCAATAACCCAAATAATAATGCATTTCAGCGCTCAAATGTTTTAACATCACTTGATAAGATATACTCCAATAATCTCCGTCCATACTGATTGGTGATGACATCATATTTAGTCAGCATAACACTGTATCTAAAAATAACATAATATAATAAACCAGGACCGATTTGTATAGTATCAATAAAATAAATCAAAATATTTATTGTTCAAAGACATATACTTGCAAAGAACATAGTCATTAAATAGTTTTTTACTATATAATATTAGAACTATGTGTTATATAGTAGTAGTAGTATGTTGTAAATAATAATATAACCTACAATATTAATTGCTATTATACAAACAATGTCATTAAAACTAAATGTGATAGACAAACACGCATTTGTTAATGGCCCCCCCCCGTTGGGAAGCTTCGTCCAACAGCTCGTCTACAGAGTAAAACACATGTTTTATCAAGTACTGCTTTGAATTATTTTTAAAGAATGCCTCAGTTGAAGAGGTATAATCACACAACTTAGTTTTACGTGAAATCCATAAAGAATGGGAGGGTTAAATCCAAAAAATGAAATCCTTAATGGGAGGGTTAAAAATATCATGTGGTATTTGTTCTAAAATCAGGATTTTTTAACTTTCCACTTAATAATCAACTGTCAGACACCCAAATAATAGTTAAATCACGTCAGCCAAGAAGAAAAAGAGAGACTGAAATTTGTATAGTTAATAGTCGGTCTTCACATGGGTTTTTAATGCTCCTTTAACTCTTATTTACGTGTCTAACAGTTGGTTGTAACTAAGTGAAGTTATATTAATATAGCTAATATTATAAACATTAAACGTGAACAAATACTCGTTCGATACACTGCCATTTCGACGCGCACCGGAATTGACGACAGTGACGATCGATTTCTTTCTTAGAGTAAATTCCTCCGTCAGTTTAAGGAAAAGTGAGCGCATACAATGTAAATTGGCTCTCGTCTGCTAGTCTGTAACATCTCATTAAGCTTACAGTAAAGACTCGTTGCCCAACCCGTCTGGCGCCCAGCCTAGCGCGTACTGTCGTGACGCGGACAAGACGTCACTGCACAACACAAAGCTAACTATAAGAACAAGTGTAAAACAGTATATCATACATGTCTGTACGATGTTTATGGTCAAATTTTGGTAAGACTAGAAAAACGAAGCTAAAAAAAAAAATGTATAAATGTACATTATTGGAAATTAATCTGATTTTGCCTTTTAAAACATTGAAGAAAGTTTATCATTTGGTTACCGAATTAATACTGTAATGTCTCTTATAAAAAAGTGGTCTAATAGTATAATGTAATGTACTATGTTGTAGACAGATGAAATTTTACACTCACTCGCCTTATGCTCTTTAGAGACAAATAAAAACATGTTCATATAGATTGTACGTCCATGAGGGTTGAAATGGGGTTGCAACCCCTAGAACAACTATATTTTGTTTTTACAACTCCCCAATGTCCTATAAAAATAAAATTTAATACAAATATGCCTCATGATTTAAATAGAAAATTAAAAGCATTTTCATAATGATAAAACCACCCATAGGAGTTGAAGCCTCCAGAAGAATCGTATTTGGTTTTCCCAACTTACCAATATTTCTGTTTTTCAACATCACAAAGAAATTTAATACACACGTAATTCTCACTTAAATACAACACCAAAGCATTTTTATGAAAACCAACTATCCATAAGGGTTGAAATTTGATTGTAACCCTAAAAGAACTATATTTTTGTTTTTTAAACTTCCAAATGTTCTACTATGATGACATTTGACACACAAACCTCATGCTCTCAACAGAAAAAAAGATTGATCAAGCAGATCAACCATTTATAAGAGCTGAAATATGGTAGGAACCCGTAGAATATATATCTTTTTTATATTCAAGCTTTCCTAGAAAGATACAACTTAACACGTACGTTACCTATCACCAAAATAGAAGAAAAACATTTTCATGAAGATAAATTCCCCACAGGAGTTGATATAGGATTCCAATCCCTACAAACCCTACATATTTGTTTTTAATCTTCTCGGTGGCCTAGAACTATGAAATTTGTAATATGCTCTCAACAGACAAAATAAACATTTGTCATGATTTACCCTTTTAGGAGCTGAAATAGTTATATAAATATAGAAACAAAATATAGAACTATATTTTGTTATACAACTTCAAGCTGTCATAGAAAGATGATATTTGAGACACTTGTGTATTTGTCCTCAACATACCTCTAGCACTAGAAATACTGGAAGTAAATTTCAGTGGGCGAAAGTAGATGTGTTTTGACTGAAGAAGACTTCAGACCTATGTACGTATATACTGTATTTTCTTAATCGTTGCAACAATATACACGACCTAATGGCGCCGGAAGTACTTGAGACCAGAAGTAATATATTTTTCATTGTAACAACAAGGCAAACTCAACTATGGCGTTGAAATACAACTACTATGAAATTAGTATTCCTCCACTCTGACCCAAAGTTGTTCAAGTGTTACTGAAATTATTAGAACAATGCATTAAAACATTATTCAGAGAAATGTTGCTAAGAAATTTGAGTATTTCATTGGTACTCACAGAAACTGTTGCACTCATCAAGTTCAGGGCCCTAAAACATTTCTCTTTAGATTAAAATTCAGTATTGTAAAATAGAACAGCATACTGGAATATCTTCCAGTAACCATAACTTATTTTCAGGCGTGTTTATTATGCTACATAAAAAGAAGATGCCCATGAGGTACCTGTCATTAAAAAGGAAATAGCGAGCACAGCCGCGGGTAACTGCTAGTTTTATTATAAAATAAGACATGTTGAACAAGTAATTGTGTATAAGAGGTTGGTAAGTAAAAGGACTATGAACAGAAAACTAACTAATTATCATACTCTTTAGGAGTTGGTTGGTTTTTAAACCTAATGATACAATAAAATAATTCAGTATTAAATCTTCGTTTAGCACGACAAAAATGTAAGTATGCTTTAGCTTTGTAACCACATGATTATTCTTGTATTATTAACATTTAATCTTTTTTTAAGCAAAATGGTTTTGGAGTCGATGAACTGTTTAATTCAGTCAATGTATATATGTGTAGCGCCTGTGTGTATGGTATTACAATTAATGTACATAAAATACATAATACTCGTGCACTACGTACAGTACCAATGTTATTCTTTGTAAAACAATTATTTTATTATTTTTATAAATATAAAATTATGTTTAAACATTGCTTTTAGCAATTCTTCAAAATTTGACTCCTTGCGAAGATTATAGTTAATTAAGAAATAACTATATTTATTTTAGAATTATTTTCTTTTTGCAAACGCTTACATTTACAAATTTTTCCTAGGACAAGATGTTGAGGAAAATTTCTAGTGTACTTTAACTTAAGTCCAGAGGTGTGTTGCGTGGCTTTCGTGAGTGATTTTGCATCTGAGTGATTTTGCATCTGAGTGATTTTGCACAGGAGACTCCAGATGAGTAAGTATGTGGGATTGCGATCTTCTCCTGCCGAGATCCCATGGTACAGCCTCCATGAGGAAAATATTTATCACTATCTCAGACTTGGCACCTTGGAAGAAGCTATTCTAACCCCTATCGGTCAATGTGGACAGGGAAAAACTTTCAGGCTTAAGCTCGGTAAGACTCTAACATTAAGGGAGTTCCAACCACTCCAACCATCATTCTCTGCATTAAACGAGACCTCTTGATAAAATGATCTTCATTCCTCAATACCTCGATATTCGCGGTTAGGGTTGCCATGAAGTTGTTGATAATCCATGAGGTTGCCTGTATGTCAGAGACATCGGTTCTTGTTGTACCCAGTGGAGGTTGTAATGGAAGGTATAAACCACAGAATGTGTTAACACATTTTGCCGAATATTAAATTTCGCGCTAGAAACATCAGGTATGTGAACCAGCTTGGTGCAGTGGCGGACAGAGGCAAATTAAGTCTCGCGGCCGACCGCAGCACGCTCCTATCCTCGCGAGACCTCACGTCAGTTATATTCTTCATTAGGCTGCATTACTTTTGTCTCTACTCAGCTTGCGCAAACAGATATTACGTGAATAAGTTACTGCAAAGAGGTATAATTTACAAATACTTTCAACTAAATATCTGATTTAAATTTGTATTTACGTAAACAGCTTCGAATCTCTCCGTAAAGTATTATTGCCCGAGTTTACGCTTCCTCCATTTGCGATAGATTAGATTGCGAAAAGTACGTCAGGTAACGGAATCGCATTTCCAAGTTAGGTATAATGATTGTTGATCTTGATGATAACAAACAGGCTTACAGGTGGAAGACAATAAACGCATGAGTGTGTATATCACAACACTTTCCAATGTCAAGATAAAACAGGAGAAAGAGAAAAAACAGCGGTCAGAAACATGTTCTTCCATAACGAGAGAAATCCTGTTATATGGTGCGAATGTTTCTTGTCACAAGTTCATCTAGTTTGAAATCCCTAGCGCAGTCTGATCGTTTCTTCAGGTAATATGTAACCTAACATATCATCAAAATCTAGTTTATTTCGCATAGTTAAAATATAAATTAATTTTGTATCACAGGACGATGGCAAATGTTCGGAAAGTTCTGTTTCCTTCACAATTCTTCCATAGTCAAAAACAAACTTCAAACTCAAAAAAGAGATTACAATTTTTTATTTAGATATATTAGAATCCAAAAAGTAATCAAACGATGGTGAATTATTATTTTCCGGTAATTTAAAGCAGACCATCAATGATGTGGGACGAATCAATTAAATTTCCATGCTTTGAGTGCCGGAATATGCAGGAATTTAAAAGCCAACTAGCCAGTAAAGAGGATTTCACACATTTAATTGGATCTTAAACGGAATACTTGTTGTGTATCAAATTCTTAGTCGGAAAAAGAGAAGACAATCAATTAAAACTCTTTGGAGACCCGGTGCTGAGATAAGCCAACAAACTACTAGTATCATTCCTTCATTTATCTTCATTATTGTACATACAATCATTTATATTTAGGCTACACTACTGTTGGAAAGAATGAATAAAGCTTACACTTGACACGAACAGACTGTTAGTGTGACAATTGCCAATGTAGTTTTTATTTTTACGTAGTACAATTGATTCCCTGAACCAATGCAATATAACATCACTTTTATCTGCCAATAAAAGGGAGTTAGGTATTTAATCTATTATTAATAAACATTTCAATGTAATTTGTATCTGCGGAATAAAACTAAAGTTGATCTTTGAATAAGCTTTAAACCATTGATTTCTAAACAAAACGGTTTAACTTAACTTTTTTAAGTAATCCTCCAAGTTGTTATTACCAGAAAAAGAAATAAAACAACAATTTAAAAGTTTTTCTCATTCCAAAAGCGTTTTTTATTTAGATTAAAAATAGTAAATCAATAAAAAATAACAATAACTCAGAGATGTGTGTGAAGTTAAAACCAATTAATGGTTACACGCATTGACAAATACTATAAGGAAAAAAAGATGTGGACAACTAGTTTTAATTTTTTGTACTCTTGTAAAAGTTTTAAAAAAAAGTTGTAAAAGTAAAACCAACCCCTAGGGAGGGTATAGGCGAAAAACAAAATTAAGGATCTTTGACTCCCCTTCCCCCACTTATTCTAACCGCTTGGGTTGAAGAATTTGTAATATGTTATACTACCATGTACCCCGAACAACGTCCTATTGTTGGTTTTTAATTTCCTCCTAGACTTTTCATTTGGCAATTCATTGGCTAGACAAGTATACCCAAGCCCGTATTTTGCACAGGATGGCAAAATTTGGGGAACTGCAATGTTCGTAGAAAAATATTAAGTTTTAAATAATTGTATTATGTTATGTTATAGTGTGCTTGGGTCGTGCTATTGTAAGGTTGTCTGGATGAGTTTGGCGCACCGTAACGTACAGGTACATAGATTTGT
The DNA here is from genome assembly GCF_021130785.1 of Homalodisca vitripennis. Lineage (NCBI taxonomy): Eukaryota > Metazoa > Arthropoda > Insecta > Hemiptera > Cicadellidae > Homalodisca > Homalodisca vitripennis. The sequence continues at coordinate 173,910,728 of NC_060210.1, forward strand.
GTATATCAACTGATTCTGTTCTAGAGAGAATCCAACCCACCGCCGCGGCCGGGCTGCATACCACATTCGAATCAAGAATTACAGTGAATAGGCCAAAAAGTCACGTCACTGATTGATTAATTGATTACAGCTACTCTGTTATTTATCGCATGTCTATGATACAAATGACCGTTTTTACGAAAACTGTCATCATTAGCAACTTAGCAAAGAACAGTTCAGCGTATCTCGTGGCTAACAGAAGTGTCATACTGTGATTTCAGTGCAGCGTATCATCAAATGTTTAATGAAAATCTCTCTCACAGATGAAAAGTTTATCGATGGGATGAGACATTTAAGGAACCTTGTAGGCCAAAACGTGGGTCAGTTGGGCTAAAAAAGTGATAAAACCGTCGAAAACATTCAAAACAGTTTTGTTAGAAGCCCTAAAATGTCTATATGGAAACGCGCACGGAAGTTAAATGTCCCTCAGTATCCAGTTTACTAATTTTTGGAGAAAAGGTTTAAATTTTGTGTCCAATAACCTCAATTATTGCATTCTTTGAAGCCAGACACAAATTAAAGAGTTATGAAATTTCTACTGTTATTCTGTATGAACTGGATCGCCAATATAATGTATAAACCAAATTGTTTGTTGTGATGAGGCTACCGTTCACTCGTCTAGAAATGTACATAGTAATATATATATATTGTTTGTTATATATGTCGTTTGTATATTGAACACTTAAAGCATCTGATCAGATCCGCGACGGAACAGTTACCCCTGAGCTCTTGTTCAAATTATGGATGAGATTAAAGTTCGCTAGGACGTCTACAGGGTGATTCATGGTGCTCATGTTGAGTTCAGATAAACTGACGTAAAACATTTACTCTTTAATCCTAGATTAATAGCATTCTTGTGCTCTATATTTTTGTAAATAAAGTTATTTTAAAGTGTGAAGAGTTTGTATGAAACACTGTATATACCCGAGTTTGAACATTACCATGAAATAACTGGTAAAGCTATTTAAATAACAACATAAACCTAACCCTGAAAATACTTTAATAGGAAACTTGTGTTCATCTTAAGTTCAATAAAAGAAGATATAGTGTAATTTAGTGAAGTTTTAATAAAATGAGTTTTGTTACATTATAGTGTAATATATTTGAGTTATATAATAATAAAGTTATGAATATAACAATAACACTTGTTATCAAATTACCATCTTAATCTACTTACCGGATGGTTAAAACAATTCGGCATTAGTCACGTAATTGGAGTTGTAAACAACGTTATCATGGGCGTGTAATTTTTGTAAACAATCATTCAAAACTTATTTAACACCTGTTTCAGTGAAAAGATTGTGTTTATATACTGTAACTGGCGCCTGATCGTTGAAACGGATAAACCGCCAGACTGCTGAGGGCAGTGTTGCCACGCTCGCGCCCAGGATTCCATGGAAAAGCCGTAATAACTGTTCTTTTAATATATTTGACCTATTTCTCTTGAGAGTGTTGCACCAGGAAATGTAAAAATTAATTGCTTGCTAAGAAGCCGTTTTCAAATATTAACATTATTTACAATATTTATATTTTATCTGTTTGTATGGAGGCTTACAATAAACAAGCCTACAAAATTTGGATTTTTTATGTCCTTATTTCAACTATGCCAACTTGGAACTAACAGTGAAAAATTAAAAAAAGTCATAGTTTTTTTAAAACAAAAAAGTAAAAATATGTTGTATGTATGTAAAAACATAGCTTGGTCTCTTATGTGTGAGATCTAAATTAATGTGTTTAGGCTATTACGGGTTGGCTGGTGGTTGATGGTGAGACGTAGGAAGGAATGGGGGGGGGGGATCGGAGAACTCTGACGGCAAAGGGGCGCACAGTTACTACACATGGCCATGCCAGTACTGTATTCCGAGTGAGGACCGCTATTGCTTGTACGTCTATAGAGGACTGTCCTCAACATGTTTTATTGGTTATCTTTGTCTTCTGACCTTGGCTTCCTCGTCCAATGTCACGTACTTGCATCATTCCTCCCTCCCCCCCCCCCATTGTGCAAAGGTGAATGTTTCAGCACGGCTCATTTAATTAAACTCGTGTTTGCGCGGACGACGCAACTGACTCGGTGTCGCTGTCGCTGTCTGGTTCGATGCTGCTGTGACATCTCCAGTTGTAGCAACTGTCTCTGCTCTACAGCCAGATTACCAACCTAGCAGTGGAGTAAACATCAGTAATGTTTAGTTTTGTGTAAAATATAACAGGCAATGAACAGGTAACGAACAGGCACCTGCTGTAATGGTACGAGGTGTTATTTGAATGGTCGATTATACCGAGTTTACTCACTGATTAGTTTCCAAGTGTCACTAACCTTCTGTCGTAGCAACACTAACCATACAGCCAAAGGTGCATGTAATAAAATAATATAATTATAATAATAATTTTTTCCCGAACTAATTTTAACTAATAGAAATATCAAATTTAATATAGACTGACTGCTAGGTATCTAAATCAATGCAAAAAAGATGGTCCATATCCTCAACGGTACGAGCGCAATAGGTCCGACCCGCGCGCCTGACGAAACGTTTAAATGCTACACGGGCGAAAAGTCAATGTAATTATTGTTGTATAGTGTTATCTGTCTACATGGAATTTCAACTAAAATATCAGGCTACAAAAATCAACTGCACTGCTATGATTTACCCTTCTGATTAGCTGTACACAACCAATTATTCACAGTCAGAATACGATTTCTACCCTTAGGTAATCGGGCCCTAATGGAAAATAACACATCGTCCATTCCTACAAGACATACGTCTCAGCCAGAAAATTCTATAGCGGTGGAAAATTTTGAATAACCCTCAGAAAAGACCGGGATTACTGCCACAGGAAACTTTAGATAAGGACGTGTGAAAGACATTTTATGCCATTCTACTAAGGTACTTTATTACTACTAAGAGGACTCTGTATACGTAGTGTTCATAGTAAGAGGGGGAAGGAAAATGTAGACTTTACTGATCTAGCATTCAAGACATGTGGTCAGCAGCCTAGGAGAAAATTGTGGATGAAATAAACCGAAGAAAACTAAATGTTTGTGTATTAGATATATCACATCTGTAATAAAGTTCATAAAAAATAACTCACGTTTTTTTCACAGGTTTTCTTGATTTTAATACAAATTTTCCAGAGACAAGAGAGTGCAATCTCGTCCATGTTAAGTATATATCTAATGGAAACCTAGTTTAGTAGGGAGGAAATCTGTCTTTACAACGCCATTTAGATTACTTATAAAGACGTATAAATACGATTTGTGACTCTATTTATAACGACCATTTAATCATTAATGATTGATTTCAAATTCTTCTATTGCGGATGAAGGGAGAAAGGTAACCAGGCAGTTTTGTATAGCTTCAAACCATATACATAGCTCATTTAATTAATATTTCACAAGTTAAGAGGCCAAGATTTGTCGCTACTTTAAAGATCACTGGGGCGCAGCCCTGAGGAATTTTCAAAATAAAAAGAGTCCTAAAATAAGCATGTCAAAATCAACTGTTTTGAGTAAACCGTGTTTATTATCTTCAATTTGTCAACATTTATAGTGAGTACATTCTAATATGAGTAATTTCTAGTAATGGTAGGAACACCATTATTTTTAAAGCTGTTTTAGATTTCAGCGATTAGGTAAGTACTTATTTACCTTAGAAAATGTCCTAAAACGTAAGATAGTCAGAATCTGACTCCGAAGACTCCCTTTGAAGCAGGCGGCAAGAAATTGGCTAGAGATGAAAGTTCGCTGGACCGTGCTTTTGATATAGTCTAAATTTTACATTACATTTAAAGACTGTTATGAAACCTACATTAGTTGTCTTTTGACAAAGCCAGGCTTCTCATAGCAGTATACCTACTTTATACATATTTTCTTGATTGGAAAAGAGGCAGGCAATATTAGCTATGTAACAATAATACTAAGATTGGAGTAAAATTACAATCACCATAAATATACACTTTTAAACGTATTTTCTTGATTGTGGAAAGAAAGCAAATTCAATATTAGCGTCGAAATAACATTCACTCGAACAGGAGGTGCATAACCTGAGAAATCGCTTGTCAAGCCGCGGGTAACTGCTAGTACAAACTATAAAGTGATAAAGTAAACCGTCAATAATTATTGTAAGAAGATAATGCCAGATTATGTAGAGAGAGCATGCTTTTGTGAATTTGTTGTGAATTTTGCTTATTACCTTTTTACTTCTCTACCCAAGCACCAACTTATGTAACCGTAATTGTCAGAATGTCTAGTTTATATGGAATTTTTAATACTGAAAGGAATTTTTTAATTCAAAGAACTATTGAAATAAAAAAATCGTTAATATAAGTCGGACTCCTTGCAATGTGCCAACAAGCGGGACAACAAAGTGTTACAACTGGTCAGAACAGTGCATTCGTTGTTCGCCAGCGACAACACACGGTATTGTGTAGGGCGCTGGTGTAGGCTCACGACACTGTATCGACACGGCACGACACGTTGCGGTGGTGCGGCACGCGGCGCGGCGCGGCGCTACATTCCGCTAATCGGTGCGCAACTACGCGACTTATCCTGTCCGACATTCCGCATCCTGAGATCCTCACGCGGCTATAAATCAAATGCCAATCATCTCTGACCTTTGGGTTACGGTTTATTACTGAACGCAACTTTGCGTTGTTTAGGACTGACTTATGCGAGACTGAGGACAGGCTACGATATACAACCGTTAATAGAGACGTTGTTGTCGAGATTGTTTAAGTTATACTTGACTGGGCATCACCTTTGTGGGTGAATGTATCCAAAACTGGGATTTAGAAACATAAATCAAAGTTGTTTGACTGAGATATGGCGTATTATTTACCAACCATCGTGCTATTCTGACCCATCGTCGGTGCGAAGAAATTAGGCTAGTGGGATCGTTCTTTGATATTTTATATATTGAGGTGAAGCTAACCATTTTTTTAACTTGGATGCTTTTTTATACAAACTTATTGATTGCGGTCCAAGAAAACCGCACTGTTCCATCAGTGCTATTAGCTGAGCAGATTTCCAGATTCTGTTAACTTGAAATATCATGGATTATGAGGCATAGTAAGGAATTAGTGTAGTAGCTCATGTATCTAGTCCAATAAGCCGTCGGGGGTACTGATGGAACTGCTTGGCCATGCATCATGGCATACTTTGGTAAGCCAGACAACAGTAATATTTTTCATTGTCAGGCTTAAATTATAATTAAGTTGTAAGTGACTTTAGGTTTTTAGTAAAGTGTTTCTGATTTTTTACCGTTATGATAACCTGTACAAATTACACTCTCAGTATTCTTTATCATATATGAGTATATAAGTTACTCATACTTAGTAACATGAGTATGTGAACACTCTTGGATGTTATGCGCACAGTATAACATAATATATTCCATCTACATGCAGCTACAATAGTGCTACGCCACGTCTTCTGACCTAGGGAAATCCTTGCAGCTACAGACTTGACTATTTTGAATTAACACATGACTGAAAAAAGAAAATCATCATGCTTTCACTGATTCTAATATACACTTGAGCCTTTTGATTTACTATTACAGCCATTGTTATTTTTATTAGTATATTTCATGCCCTGTAAACAATTATCTTGCTGATATTGTTGTTAATAGTTGTATATTTTATACATGTTTATATTTTGTTCCATTGTTAATTGAAGTTAAAGTTTTACACACTCCATTATTGTATACCTTTTTCGGCTTGATGGTTTACTTGGAGGGGAGGATTGGAGATTATTAACTATATTCGAGTGGTTTTTTCCCAACTTTCTGTCATTTACTCATTATATTTGAATTATATTTTTGCATTTATGTGTTTTGCATTGATCTATAAACCTAAAAAATATGTGTTAAATTTGAATTATAGTTGATTGCTATTTATTGTTCTTATACATATATTAGTTATTGAGTTACCTGTTACTTTCCTCTTCATTTATATTTTGTGTTGTGTATGGTTGTTGATTGATATTTACTCTTATAACTTGTAAAAATTAGATCCGTTACTTTTATCTCAGTATTTGATAGATTTATTTTTCGTTTTAAATGGATATATTTTTAACTTTCTGTTTTGTTGGTTATCTCAATTTAGAGTCTACAGTCTGGGTTTGTGTAGTATTATAGATTATTGTTTGTTGATATTGCACGATGTGACTGCTTATGGATTGTTTTGTAGTATGGCGTAAACCTTTTACATTTTTAAAGTTTTTTAAAAATGGGTTATGGCCTTTGAAATAAATAAACAAGTCTTCTATAGTAATAACACTTCTTATTCCAACCTTCTCTGGTACTGTTGTAGATCACAGAACCAGGAAATATTCAGATAAAAACATACAATGTTCTAGTAAAAATATATTTTTAACTGTACATTTTAGCAAATATTAAGTGTGTATTGTTTGTTCAATACTGTAATGCAGATATGAAAAACTAAGTTACTATCTAACTGATACATACACGTAGTCACTTAAATTTATAGTAAACTATAGATTTTAAGGACGGTTATAAAACTCATCTTCGTTATTTTTTTGACAGAAATAGGCTTCTCAGATGTGTAAATGTATACTCTTCATCTGGGAAACAAGCCAAAACCAATAAGTTTAAACAAATTTTCTACCCATAGATTATTCAACCTTTTTTAATCTTTTTATCAGTACCATCGACCGTGTACTGTATCGACTCTTCCCCTTATTGTGTTTGATAAGATCCTCGCACAGGCCAGTGGCCCATGAGGACGGACAGAATAAGGCTTAAAAGGTGATCGGCCTTTCATTTTTATTAAATAGAAAAAAAAACAAAAGGTTCGAATTTATTGAAGGGATTTTGAGCATTACTATTGAAAGTAACCAAGGAGGAAATTTACAACGAAAAACTCAGTTTAATAAACGAGGTGAAGGCTTGAAAGCTTTACCAACAAAATTACCATTGACACAATTTGCTGTCCGTGCTACATTTGGGCGTCGATTTTTGAGTAAACTACAAACAATTCTAAATTTTCTGATTTTAAGAGAACAATACAAACAGATATGCTAACTTCGTAGCGTGATTCAACTCCAGTAACGATTACAGGTTGTGAATTAATACAATTTTATCTTTCACAACAGCGTAAAAACTCTGGAAGACATTTATGGATTTGTCGGAAATTTCGTGAGAATTTTGCATTTATATTGTGTTTTCCGAAGCCTAAGCTAATACACATCATACTGTGTACCTATGTCTATAGTTGTTGTTGGGTCGGTGATTAATGGTATTTGGGAAACTCTGGCACGTACTTAACTATAAGGCATTATCGTAAAAATCATATTTTTTATACTAATACATTTATTTAAATTGGAATTGCATATTATCTGATAGTATAGCTAGTATAGTATAGATAGTAAATGTTGGAAATCTTAAAAATTTGTGTTGCAAATTAGTTTTATATTGTTAATTAATTGGTGAAATATCACTACATGTAGTATTGGTAATTGTTTTGAATCAATATTGCTCATATGATGTAAATTACGTAATATAGTTTGTAAAATATTTATACTCACTTATAAGTATTCCAAACGTCATTGTGTAAATATGATTCAATAATGACTTAGATGTTGAAAGATGTAATGTTGTTGAAAGACTTAAAGATTATTATATATTAATAAAAGTAATAATTGTGTAAATGTTTTAAAATACAGTTCCATATCGAGTGTTTTTTTTTTATTATGTTTTACCATACATTTACGAGTCTGATTAATACACGTTAGACAACTGTAAAATGCAAGTGTGAAGAGTACAATTGTGCAAGTGTGTAGGGAATAGATTCAGTTCGAAATAGCACCAATAAGCAACAGCGATAATGAGTGATTTACAAACAAGTATGACGTTAATGTCCGATATTGTTTAAATGTGAATGCAGCAGTTGCGGCAAGCACGAGTTACCTCACAGGCTAATGTTGAGCCCACGCTGGCGACAGACTTGCCGTGTTTTGTGATGCGCAGTTGCACCCAGACCATCAGAAGGCGTTTAGCGGCCGAGTTCCGCGTAAAGAACTCCACGAGAACACTAAAGAACGCGGCCAAAAACAACAGCAATAAAACGTCTAAATGATGAAAGGCATACGGGATTTAGAGCACTCGCAATGGAATATTCTAGACCCGCGAGTGGCCCACGATTTTACAGTGTTGGCTTTTTACAAAGAGAATGAGGTTAAACTAAAACAAACGAAAATTAGTGAAATACGGAAAATAATTAAACAGTTTATTACACTGTAATATATTATATTATATATGATGAAATATTTATATTGCTATGAGATAAATTCTAAATTATTAAAATAAAATTTGTGGAAAAAGTATATACACATTTCTCTTAGTGAAAGATCATTTAGTCAGCTTCAACTAATAACAAACATTTCAAGATGGCGGCGGCAGTTCATATTTTTTGCAAAATTTTACTCGGCTATTATTCAGCGCAATGGCGGATAAATATAGTTGTACACCACACATGGTCACCGATGTATGTCTCACCCACTTAACTGTATTAACAAGTGTTAGAGGATTGTATTGGAAACAACATTTTAAACCAATAACATTCGTATGAGCTGTCTTTGGAACTTTTGACGAATACATGGAATTTATTTAATGAAGTGTTTAATAACATGAAAAAATACGTAAAGTAGAAGTGGGGCCTGAAGGTAGAATCAACATTTTCAGAATCATACCAGTTAGGATATGCGATTGTTGAGTTCAGCTCCATTTCACCTTCCACTGAAATCTGATGCCCGCCGTTTAAAGAGATTCAAAAAGGTCGGCTATGTATGCAATGTTCTATAATTTACTATTTATTACATAGTGCTGTATACATGTTTGTAAACAAATTTCCTCGAAATAAAATTACTCCCTTCACAAGCTGAAAATTACCGAGTTCTGTCAATAATTTTTACAGATTTTAAATCAAATAAAACTGAAAACGTCAGTTAGTCTAATATAACTTAAATGTCAAACCATTAAACAAAATAAATGTCTTTTAATATAAAATTTAAAAACATGAAATGTATTACGTATCCTACTCTTAGAACTCGAATTATTAATAAAATTCGATATGATCATAATGTAATACATAATATTTACAGTAATACATAATATCAACAGATATTACTTATCAATAAAATTTGTATAAAGTGTCTATAATGAATCAAGAACACCACTTTACATTATTCAAGATTGTATGTCCTAGTATTGTATTACGACTGTTTTGTACAATTTAATGACTTGAAAATTCACAATTTATAATTTTTTTCTTCAAATTTCTTATGCGGTTACCAAATGCTGTGTCTACTAATGTTGATTTGATATTTAACAACAATATAAAAACCGAAAATATAGAGATGTAAATTTCACTACATTAAAACATCAAAGCCAGTGGAAAGGAGTTACGGATGTAAAGACTAGGACAGCTTACTTCAATATAAATTTAGTAATTGAACAAAAATCGACTTGAAATTAATGGGGAGGGGATTTATGTGAAAGTTTAACTCATTTTTTATACATTCATGTTTATAATCACTGTAAATACAACCGATGTTAATAATTCATATAAGGGTTTTTTCATATAAATGGAAAATCCAAATAAGATTTTTAAGGTATACGGTTTGGATCCTGTGTTGACTGATACAAACCCTCATCGATTATTTTGTGTTCACATACCGTGGACTAATAAGTACCTATGTTATTTGCAAATTCAAAAATTAAAAATAATTAATAATGAACACTTTCACAATAACAGTTGTTTGTATAAAAATACATAATATTAATAAATGTTTGCAATATTTATTATAATTCAATATTTATTTGAATTATTCCAGATATGTTGAATGATTTTACAGAATATGATGAATGTTCCGATAAAAGTTGCATTATTACTCTGTCTGCTACAGATTGGGAAAGTATGTTTCTAATAAAGCTTTAATACTAGGAAAAAAAGATGGAACAAAAAAGTACAAGGGAGTAACACCTTGATATATTTTTGATAACATGTGTTTTTAAAATAATACAGTAAACAGTAAATAATTCTCTCGCCTGTAACTGTTTATGTTTTTTTTTAAATGTACTTCAATGTTTACTAAAACATATCCTTAGGTCCTTTACTTAGCAGTTTTATTTTATTACAATTTAAACTTTCTTAGTAATTAAACCTCATAAATTTGATGTAGATCCTGAACATAAATCTGCAGAAGAACAATGGCTGCATTGGCATCAAACATTTTGTAACTTCTTGGAGGAATGCAATGCTTACGCAACAAATAAGAAGGTAAAACTATGTTTACTTGTTAATCATGTCAGTCCATCTGTTTATAAATACATTTCTAGGACTTTACCATTCGATGAAGCTATTGAAACATTAACAGAACTTTATGTACGTCTTAAAATTATATATATATATATATATTCCAGACATCTTCTAGCTACGTTGTTTTAGCATTTCGTTGTTAGAAATCAGGAGAATCAATAGACCAGTATTTACAAGACTGAAAAGATTTAAGTAAACTATGCAGTTTTTCTCAAGTAACTGCTGAAAAAAATAAAATGATTATATTCGGGCTGCACATATTCGGGGTTTACTTTCTCTATCATATTTCTATCATAACGTAAAGAATTTTATAAAACAAAACATTATTTTTGCATGAAGCTTTTGAGAAAGCTCGAGTTTTGGAATTAGCTCAGTTTCAATCAGAATCATATGTTAATCAACACTCTGTATCAAACTCAATTCATAATTCTAAAGCGACCGATCAAATATTCAATGTTTATAACAGAATATGTTGAACGCCTACTAAAAGAGGGTATCATTGAGCCAAGCTCCTCACCTTGGAGAGCCCAAGTGGTTATAGAGGAAACAAAGAAGAAGAGGATGTGCTTAAAGAGAGATTACTCTCCGACAGTCGAGTCATAAAAACATCGATTCACAGAATCACACAGCTTAATAATTACCCGCTGCCTAGGGTTAAGGATGTTGTTAACAAGGTTTCCAAGTATAAAATGTTTTGTTCTATAGACCTTAGAAGTGCGTAACCATCAAATACCTATTGAAAAGGAAGAGCATGCTTATATTGATTTTGAAGTTTGTGGGCACTTTCTATCAATTTTGCAGAATATCTTTTAAAGTTAAAAATGGCGTCTTCTGTTTCCAAAGAAAAATTGATTCTATAATACAAAAAGAAGGACTTGTGTGTACTACAGGCATATTTAGATGACGTGACTATTAGTGGGAAAGACAATACTGAGCATGATAAAAACTTGAAAAGATCTTTTGATGCAGCCAAGAAGTACGATTTAAGGTTAAACAGAAGGTTGAGGAAAAATGCATATTTGCACAAGATAAGATTAATATATTTGGATATGTAGTTACCTGTAATGAAATTCGACCTGATCCAGATAGTTTTCAGCCTATTATTAACCTGCCGCTTCCTTATGATGTGTCTACTTAAAGGAGACACCTTCCTATAACAAGCTATTAAGCTATTTATACAATTTATAAAATACTCAAACCTACCTAGATTGTACAATACACTACTTCTTTGTGGCTTAAAAGTTTACTATGCAAAATTACTTAAATGCGTATACCTCTATATATGTATTATACAATGTTACAAAGAAAGCGCGATTTACCCATAATGTCATTTGGGAGAGATATTGTAGTATAAACATAAAAATAATTATAGTAATATTCTTGACTTTAAAAACATCTAACTGTAAATTGAAAGAAAACAATGACAGCTGCAAATAATTATATATACTGGGTCGCGCTATCTCATTCTTAAACAGAAGGTTGAGGAAAAATGCATATTTGCACAAGATAAGATTAATATATTTGGATATGTAGTTACCTGTAATGAAATTCGACCTGATCCAGGTCGTTTTCAGCCTATTATTAACCTGCCGCTTCCTTATGATGTGCAATCATTGCGTCGAACTAAAGGCATTTCAAACCCAGTGCTGAGTTTTCATGCAGGCAGACAGAGGCAGTTCGCCCAAGACCGGCCGAACTCGAAATATGCGTGTCGTTACGCAACCCGAGACATTGACAATGACACTGGTCTCTCCGTAATTGCTGGTTGCGCGAGGTCCCAAATTTTTGGAAAACAATTTCCGCTGAACACTTTCACTTGAAATTTGGCTAACAAGTTTCATAGGCGCGGAGACTAGAGAGAGACTGAGAGAACCGAACTGTGTTTACCGAGGGACCTACCCAGTTCTTTATCGCTGTTATTGTTTGTCTTGTCTCATTCATATCTACGAAGTTACATTTGTTTCTAACAAATGTAGAATTGTAAAATTTGTGTATCCATCAACAGGGATTGAGGACTGTAATGCATCTCTTTTTTTAAAATATTTTAAACTATATATAAATGGTAAAAAAAATCCAAAATAAATTATCCAATATCCATCAAAACTTCTTTGAGTTTTTGTTGGCTAGAACTGGTGGCAAGTTGTGAAAAATTACGTCTACATTAATTTGTCATTACCAAATAATTTATTACAAAATAACCTTCATTTTAATTTCATCATGACAAGCTTCTTCATAAAAATAATGTTTCAAAATGGTAAAGAAAATATATTATTTAAAACTTTAAATAATATACAACACTTTCATTTGTTGTTTATTTACGTAGAAATAGATGGAGTCAAAATTAACTAACCTAAAAAAATTAGAGGCATACCATTATAAATCATGCTCAACTAAAAGCAACGAATATAATTAAAGATCACTAATAATTGGAGATCATGGATTTTATGAGATGTTTGTGGATTTTGCTTCAAAGCGTAATAACTGCAGTTAAGACAGATAATCAAACCCTCCTTATGCATAACACCTGAAACACCTTTCTATAAGTAACAAGCTATTAAGCTATTTATATAAAATACTCAAACCTACCTAATTTGTACTACAATACACTACTTCTTTGTGACTTAAAAACTTACTATGTAAGATTACTTAAATGCGTATACCTCTATATATGTATTACACAATGTTACAAAGATAGCGCGATTTACCCAGAATGTCATTTGGGAGAGATATTATAGTATAAACAAACAAATAATTATAGTAATATTCTTGACTTTAAAAACATCTAACTGTAAATTGAAAGAAAACAATGACAGCTACAAATAATTATATATACTGGGTCGCGCTATCTCATTCTTCTTCAACCTAGTGTAATTGTAAAATTCATCCTGTATCTCTCTTGATTACGCCCCTGTGATGTAAGTGTTATGGTATAAAAGTGGATGTTCATTTAACATTTTTCCACGTATGATGTTTCTAAAATTCAGTTTCATTTTGGTTTGTTACTCAAGATCATGGGAATTAAAAATAAAATCTCTCTCGTACATTACTCAAAAGAAAATTCTTAAATTGTAACCTATATCTTGTGGTAGCTCATTTGAAAAATCGTCCATAATTATATATTTTCGAAGAAAACATCCACTTCCGAGCCTCCAGTTCTCATTGTACTAAAAATTTCAACAAAGGAGAAAAGTTTATTTTACCTTATTTTCAACGTTTTTTTCCTACATTCAACGAACGCTACTTTTATCATGGTATTAGGTGAGAATATAATGCCATGGTGGTGTAACAATTGGTATTTATATCAAGTAAAAGTCAAATAAAATTTTCCACAACCAATTTATTTCTATACTTATAAAAAAAAATATTCCTAATAATATTATTGTGTCGAAATAAATAGGTTTCTTAGGATTCAGAACATATTTTTAATTTTCCAAATATCTAATTTAATGTGTGTGTGTGGATGACCTGAATTGTTTGTGACGTTGCTTCAGGCTATACCAGATTAAATTATGTATACAAGATTATACAATAATTATTAGTAAGCTTACGAAAATGCTGTATTCTAACCTGCATTTGAACCCACTTAAATCTTTGAGTTTAAGTGTCCCAGGTTTAACGCAATCGATTCAGCTATCAGGAAAAGCTGTTAAATTGAAATACATCTACGCATACAGCTCTGTCCTACGGTGTAGTGTTAATGTTTATCTTAGGAGAGTATTTTTGTTTGGTTTAACTGCTAGTTACTAAAATACATGTGCTCAAGCAATTATTCTCAATTGACTAACCAATTTTCATATTGGTTATAAAGTTGAATAGTTATAAAATCCATAACAAACTTCATATCCTGTTGATTTATTATAACAACTAAACGCAATATGAAAAATTATACTGTGGTTTGATTAAAAAATGTTTTAGAAAAAATGTTTAAAGGTGGAATATAAGTATGTTGCAATAAGCTAACATAAAGTTGTGGTTAATTCGTGAAAAATGTGTGTGAATTGTCTATTTGTTCCGGTATGTCAGAGTGATTTTCTGATAACGTATTATCTGATTTTCATTTCACTAAATATATATCAGGAGCTGCTGAGAGGTAATTGTAAATTAGTTTAAACTCTAGAATAATACAAACTCTCTAAGGTCTATTTAGGTTTCTCATTGTTCTACTGAAATGCGAAAACGACGATAATGGTTATTTTATGTATATAATTAATGCACGTAAGAAAAGTAAAGAATTTACTTTTTTAAATTCAAATAAATAGTAGGTATATCAAATGAAGTATGAAATTTATTAAGTGTAATTGTTTAGGATTGTACTGCAAATAATAATGGCAAAACTATGACCTAACTGTTACTACAGATGGTGTTAGTGACGAATTAAAACAAATTATTGCATTAGGGATATTATTTAAAAAATACTTCTTTAAATCAATCTAGTGTTGAAACGATGATGTAAACAATAGTGACCACTGACGTTATTCCTAAGTGAGGTCCGAGGAAATGTAAAAATATAGTCAGCATGAATAGGAAATAAAGGACACACACACTATATTACATGGTTTTCAGAGGTTTTTGGAATACTTTCTGATAACAAATATGGAGGGTACAAAACAAGATGAGCCTGTTATCGTACACAGCAGGGAAGAACGTAAAAGAAAAGGAAAACAAATGTTTGTATCATTTTAAGAAATTTTTCTAATGCTACATATTCTACTTAAGAAGCTTTGAATTATTATGATTATATGACGCAAAAAAATTGTCATGAACGTCGTGTTAAGATTTCGTAAGGGTTTATTTTAAACAATTTAATAAAGTTGAAGTTAATAAAACATATTTAGGTTTTAAAGTCATTATAGGGCTCCTCACAATCACCGGTGTTTAATAAAAAAATCGATATGAATTACGACTCCATTCTGCTGGCTATACATATTTTATAAGCGGCACAAGTTAAAACGTGGTGAGCCTTAAAAAAAAAGGAAATATCTACGACGTCTTTGATATGTTACAGAAAATTGCGCGCGACGCTACTTAAAACAGCTGGATTATTACTGTGGCTTTCATACTCTATGAACATGGCTACCGTCTCAGAGGCGCGGGCGGGCACTCTCTCTCTTTATTGTCGGCATTAATGGGCTTGAGAAATTCCTGGATATGTTTACGAAGTTATATGTTATCACTCGCTCCTCCCCCTGCTGCAGCAATAAGCCTTGCACAATGGAGTGTTCAGTTAGACTGAGCTCGGTCCTCACATCCCCCGATGACGGATGGCACGAGTCGGAGTGGCGCGGCGTGGGAACAGAGTCGTGATCGTGGGGACACCCCCGGAACTGTCCCTCACTTCCCGGGTCCGGGTCACTGACAATATAACCAATAAGACTAATACCCGCCCAGATCGTGTGGCCGGCCGAACCATCTCTCCTCCCAGATAATCAGCTCTAATCACTACAATTTCGGCCACTAATAGGACTAATGGTAGACTTGCACACACTTTTTCCATCTGATTAATGCCTAATTATATAATAAAACTCGAGAATAAGGAAAGGGTTTCCTGCGTTTTGTGTGGATCCATATTTGCATAACAGTGAAAAATCTACGTGGTTTAGAGCACACGTAACACGAGTTCCGAATCTCTTGCTAGGGATTCTGACGTTTTCGGCGGCGAGCTTTTAGTTGCAATTTTCAAGTCAGTTAGAAATAGTAGGTTAATAGGGATAAAAAGCAATAAAATAACATTCACAAACCAATACAAGTGAACATTTCTTCTATATAATCTGGAAGCTTGTGCCTCTAAATCCACCTTCCCTGACTAACAACCATTATAGCCGAAGATGAGGTCCTCGCTATAATTTCCTGAATTTATCGCTCCTTAGTCATGATTAAATTTACAATCAGTAATTCTGCGCGTAGATCGTTTCACTACTCCCTTCAAATATTTTCAAGGCCTTATTGTCTGGAATATTTAAAATAATCAATGCCCAGAAAAAGAATTACACCTTTTCAACCTTCTTCTTCAACAGAGGATGGAGTATTTGAATTTATGGCTATGGCATCGGCATGTATCAGCCGTGCGGTTTCCACTAAAATCGAGTCTGGTTTTCCCCAAATATTTCTGCGAAAATCAATTGTCAGTAACCAAACCATATCTTCAGAAGTTTGTTCGTGCTTCCATTTTTCTCTTTACATTAGAGACTTGTTAAATACAGTAGAACCCCTCATATCCGGCCTCGGTTTTACCGCACCTCGGTTTATCCGGCCACTTCCCGGAAGCCAATATCGAAATTTATTTACCACGGCTTGCAGACGCGCAGTGCACGCACTAGTCTCCCACGACTCTTGCGTTATTTTGGTGTATCTATTTGTTTACATTTTCCTGTGTTGTCCTCAGTTGAGCTAATAGGTTTAACCTGTAAACAGTTCGTTGATTATTTCCAGTGCGGTTAGTACAGTACAGTACAATTGTTTTGTTTCGTCAAGTGCTGTGTACTGTAGGTTGGTTTATCCGGCCGAATCGTTATCCGGCCAGGGGCTCGGTCCCGTGGTGGCCGGATATGAGGGGTTCTACTGTATCCAGTAAAATTATTATTATGGTTAATTTAGAACTAAGTTGAACACAAACAATGGCTGCGCTGTTTTTTTAACTGTGCTGATATTACCACGATTTTTATAAATCCAAATTTTATGTATTGTAATTACGGGTCTCTGATGTCTGATCTTTCTGTCTCTGAAACGGCCTTTGAAACAGACTTCCTACTTGAATAATCAGACTCCATTCAGTTCCAGACAACCTGTACTGTGTCGTCGTATGTTATAAAAACTCATGGAAAGAAATTTGTTATGTTTACATCATATAGCTTTTAACAGTTTATTAAGATATAGATTCTCTAAAAAAGTTATTGTTTATCATAGTACTACACTATTTCGTAGACATAACACATATCTCGTAAAGAATTATGTACTGTGCTTCGTATTAAATAATTGTTTGATATTTTGTCAAGTTTTTTTATTATCTTAACATTTAAGAATGCTGGACTTAAATACTTTCGCCTTCCTTATACATTTTGGAGTTCTAACTTTCCACGAACCCTAAGTATTCCAGCCCTTGAATGCTGAATTGGCTCCTAAGTCAAAGTCCATATAATTGTAATTGCAATAACAGTAATTATATCTTAAATTGCGAATTCGTATAGTAAAAATTGAAAAACCATCTTTTTGATGAGTTAGTAAAATTTATCTAGAATCTTTGATTCCAGTCGATTTAGATATAGTATTCGTAAATAAAAGCTGAAAATTTTGTACAATAAAGAAACCTATATTCTGAAATTGTATTAAAATAATATACTCCTTTTATTTTTTAGAGAACCTTTTCTTTTTTTTTGAAGAGTGATAGCAACGAAATGGTTTACGGGTACCGATGAAGATCAATCAAGTACACCCACAACGCTGTATTGAGCATTGAAATAGCGATGACGCGTGACTCTGCACTGTATTAACTGGGCAATCTGCAACTGCTGATTGTGCGCAGTGACATGTCGATTGATACGGTGTCCCACGCCACCGCCAACCTCCCGCCAACCACGTTACTGGCCTCTCGAGTCCGGAGAAAGCAGATGGGAATAGTCGATAGATCATTGCTACTACTAGTACATTGTCAGCCTGAACCTGACCTTTCACTTGCTTTATACACGGCTGAAGAAGGTATTACACTATTATCTCGAAATAAGAATATTACGTGTAGTTGAAAGTGAAGTTATATATACAGAGGATTGTTACTAGATCTACAAATAAGTCAGTAGTTATAATCTTTATCGCATAGACAAAATGGTAAAATTTTACCATCCCCACTAAATAAAAGTTAACATTAACATACAATAATTAATTGACACGTTTTCCTTTCATTTGCCAACACTTCCCACCTACAGCGCCGGTGAATAATCCAGATTTGCTGGTTAAAATTTTACCATCCACTCCACATCAAAATTAACATTAACATACAATAATTAGCTGAAACGTTTTCCTTTCATACGCCAAAATTTCCCAGCTACAGCGCCGGGGTATAATCCAGATTTGATGGTCGCCCAGTTTTATGCAAAAAAACTCGTTGACATTATAAAACGTTTGAACATTTTAGACGGGGTTTGAACACCTTGAGCGTTGAGGCATTTTGATCCAGTGTGGCAGCTTGCTAACAAAATGAATACCCGCCTGCGACGGCAAGCGTTCATAAGCAACCGTTCTGTGTTGTTCGTTAGTTTTCCCTGCTTTCTGTTTTCATACGAATGTATGTCTTGGCCTGTTGTCTTGACACATTTAGACATACAAAACAGAGTTGTTTCCAAAATGTAACAACAGCTCGACAGGATCAACAGCTGCAAACTTTTGAAGGACTTTCTGAAGGACTCTGAAATTAAAATGTCCGATTATTCGAATCACTTGCTTTTGCAATCTGAAAACTAGCGTATTTTTTTATAAATTGCATTGGGATTTTTAATATGTAGCTGACTCATGATGATGTGTTCAGTGTTTAAGCATGGGCACTGACAATGCAAGATTTGTAAAATTGTTTACAAACTCTTTTACTATAGTTGTAAGAGTGAATAAAAATTGCAAAGATGATATTGCTTGTATGGCGAAATGAACCAAGCAACCTGAAGTGCTTTTAAGGGTCAATATGCTACAAGTTCTCTCATTTATATAAATATCCTAAGAAGGAAACATACAACAAACAAGAGTGTTGGCGATTACATTTTATAAGAGACAAACCACGATTCTTAATTTAGATCTTAATTGTGTTTGTATTCATAGTGTCTTGCAAACTCATTAAAATAGTTTTTATTCACAACGAGTATAAGTTTGGTTCAACAATATTTCAGAGACTAATGTGGTTTAGATGTTTTCTTCAACTCGAAGATTTCAAAATACTTAGGTAGAATTTAACTGAGGTAGAATAAAACGATACGGCGGAGTATATAATGTCCTAACAAAGACTAAAGAAATTCTTCACTGAAATAACTTTGCAGCATTTTTGACATTTTTCCCCCTATAAATCAACACAGTGTTTTCTTCGAACCAAGAAAAACGTATGCACTAAGTTTCATATTATTCTGAGACCTTTTTAACAAGATTTAACAGTACTAAGAGACTGGAGTAAATTACAGTGGCCATAAATCTACATTTTAACAGATTTTCTTGGTTGTGTCAACAAGGCAAACTCAACAAATAGCATTGGAAATATAATTCAATGCAACCAGAAGTGATCATACACGTGCAAAGCCTACGAAAATGCGTGCGAAGCCGCGGGTAACTTCAAGTGGAATTACAAAGTAATATACCAGACACTAAATTCAATTATTGAACAACATAAATAGGACATTGCGTCCATTTTTTCAAATAAACGTTTTAATTAAGAAAGCAAAGAACTTCGATTCCTCACAATGGTCTAAAATAGTTCCAGCGTTACCGAACTCGTTGGAACTATTCTCTCAAATACACGGAATGTTAGATGCAGTCCATTGCAGAGGAATTGGGGATGATGCAAGGCCTGGAAGCTCTCCACCAATTGCTCAGGAGATACGAGTGTACACAGTGCAGTAGCAGTAGAGTATATCGCTGATTCGCTATTACATTATCGACACCGACACGAGATTTGACATTTATAAAAGTCAAGGAAACTCATCCCGACATTATTAGCTATATTAATGGCGACATGTTATTGTTCTACTTAAGTGACGCCAGGTGACAAAGCATTCCTACGCCAACATTGTGTAAACCAAGGTTTCTTGTAATCGTAGAACACTTTGTTGCTCGTAAACAGCTTGATTACGTTCCCGCTACTGAGCAATACTGTATAACTGTTCACTATTCACACGGCATAACACTTTGCGGACAACAGCCTACAGGTAAGCCAGTAAGGTTTAATTTTATGTTTCAAGAATCTCCCTGTTTATCAGTCAATTTTTCAAATGAAAGTTCACTCTTCCAGGTAAGCTCAATATAAAAAGTTAAACGTTCTTTGTATGTCCGAAACTATGTAGTTACTTTCATTGACGAGGATCGCATAACAACATAACGCAACCCATTCCACTAAATATAAAATAATGTTGGAAGTGACATGAAATGAATCCAAATCATATTTTTACTGGATAATACATTTTGATATCCTTAGAAGAAACTTATATCTCCCGCATAGCTCTATAAGCTATAATGAGCAATGGTATTGCGTTTATGGCACTAAGAGCCGTCTGTAATGTCGGCCATCTAGATATTAGCCCTTCAAGGGCAAAACTACACTTAAAACACTTTTACGCTTTGATTTTTACTCCTATAATTTATTGGGGATAGTAATTTTAAAGCTCTAATTAATATGTTTCAACATGAGTTTTTCATGTTATTACATATTTGTATTGATCATTTAGAAAAAAGTAACTCTTAATGAAATTCGTCATGTAAATATAAAAAATAAACAATGACAAAACTTAATTTGGATACGTATTAATTAGATAATTGAAATAGACATCTTTCATGATTCTACGACCAAACATAATGGCATATAAGTGTTTAAGGTTTAACATGGTTTTATGGACTCAGAGTTACTTCATTTCAGCAGTTTCTTAACATTGTATACGCCTACAACATAAGCAATACTAAAACCCGGATCACGCATGGGCGTATCTGCATCTTCTGGATGGTGGGGGTTGGCTATGGAGAGTTTTCCTTGGTGCTCAGAGACAACTAGGGCGGTCATTTCCTACTATTCCCCTAAAACTTCTTTTACTAACAGACTCAGAAATGAGTAGATAAAGAAAATGGAAATTTGTACATAACTTCGCAGTGCATTCGGATTCCTCCAACAAGTGTTTCCCACCAGAGTTCACCATTACCTGATCAAAACAACATCAGACTAAGAAATTTTAATAAGAGAGGTTATTCATCGTTGAAGATTGCATCTAGATGAGGCGAAAGAAGAGATTAGTGTTCATTAAAGCCCATCGCAAGTATTGACTATGGAAGGCTTACGCTTGGTGATGATGGAAGTAGTGACTTCTGTGCTGGACATGATTGGTTTCTAAATAAACATCTTCGAGAGATCGTTCTTGCCCGTTCCCTGAATGCAATCATATATTTCAGTAGGGCTTTAACTAAAGCAGTAGCTCTGGTATTACCTCACCTAGGAGCGTGTGAATTTATTTGTTTGTTGATGTTTTTGTTTGTTTCAGACTGCCGTTTAACGAAGTTTCTTATCAATCGATTTTGCGAAGTTATTGTAGTCCTGGAATTATGGGATATGTTTCTTTTTAAAGGTATATTAAATACGCATCCAAAAGCTTTTACGTGTTGTTGACTTTTTATTGGTTTTTCAAAATTAATATCAAACGTTTTGTATTTCATCGTCTTAACATTCAAAGCGTGTACACTTTACAAGGAGAACAAAACATCATTTGGCTGTGTATTGATCCATTAAACGAGTATCTTTAAAATGAGACATCTATCATTTCAAACACTTATTTTTGGTTATAGAATAATCTATAACCAAAAATAAGTGTTTGAAGTTTAAAATTGTTCTTATGGAACTTATGGAAGTTACTCAAGGTAGTTTCACTATAGCTATAGACCATCCATACATCCAGTAAGGAGGGACTTAGGGAAAATAAACAAATAGTATGCTTCAAATAAGACCTTAAGACGATAAGATATGCGTATTATGGAATATACGTCATACGGTCTAGATTTTACTATTATTGATACAAACATTTTTCATTGCCTCAGTTGTTAAAAACGATACAGTTATTTTTTCTTAAAGGTTATCTCATTATAATGTAATCATGATGGCTCAACATTATTTATCATTAAACAATTGTATACGCATCTACTTCTAATAAACCATGTGAGATAAGCGAGTGAAGAAGACGAACAAGAACTCTTGTGGCGCGGTTTAACTGAATTGAAACTCTTGGTCATGATGATGATATGCAAGAGGATGAACACTAGACATATCAAAGAGTGCGGTGCGGCAGTGGAGTGCCACAGGGAAGCAATCAAGGGGCAATCAGGAGCTCGTGTGAGCTGTGAGATCGAAAGTGCAGAAATCAATATTGGGATGAGCTGGAGGGCCTTGACCCACTACTGGAGCTGGAGGTGCTGGAATGGCTGGAGCGGTGGCGGGACGGTGGCGGTGGCGCGGCGGGGAAAGGACGAGCAGAGCTGGCTGTCTCAGACTCAGTCTGTGGTGGCTGCGGCTAGTGTCAAGTGAGAACTGCTGCGCGGACCGGTGAGTCTTTCATCCCTTCGTTATCGTTAATTACACAAATCATATTTCCATACATATCATTGCTATGATAATTTTCTACAGATAAGAGGTAGTGTGCTTTTGTTAAAAATGTTATTTGGAATGTCTGTCCACTGCAAATACACCACTAAATACACTAACAGTGAAGACAATTATGTTTCATACAGTCAGAGACAATAACAAATTAATCATTGTGTCAAGTTATTAATATGTATTACAACAAAAGAACTAACTATTCACTACCATCAAGATTGAAGAGTCAGCGGCTTCTGTAAAACCAAACGTTGAAGTCTCCCATGTTTCGAGCTTTTGCTAACTTGTTTAGTTTAGTTCTTAACAGTTGCTGATTAATAAAGTTTTTATCATTATTAAAAAATATTAAATCACTAGTTAGTTGCCTAGGTAAAACCAGCTATAACCATTACCTGATTAACTTATTTGAAATAATTTATTTTCTTGTTATCATTATTAAATTTGCATTTTTAAACTACCTGTCCATAAATTAGAAAATCACTACAGAGAAATATTGTTTAATAATAATTTGCAAGCATAAATACGAAGTGGTAGTATTATTTTGGAGAGTATTAAAATGGTATGTTAAATAAACATTTTGTGAGGTCCAAATTTTTATTGATCTCTCATAAATAGTCTTCTATCTATTTATTATCAGTAAAATTTTAGATGCTCATTTCACCTTCCATAGAGCTAGTACACTTAATTTTTCAATATTACGAATAAAAGGATTTCTCTATGAGCTATTATTTTTATTAAAACTGATACAGATAGGTGCATTGGTTTTACTATCAAAATTAGAAGGCCTCTAGTAAATTGTTAAAAGTAATTCCAAAGATTTTCATATCTTAGAATTGCTTGCAAAAAGTAGGCAACCTTAACAAAAATATATACAGGGTATTATGCGATTTAGTTTTAAAACCTTTGAAGAAATGCTGTATATTCATATAACCCATATTTTAAAATCTTTATAAATACGAGTATGCACAGTAATGGAAATTTAAAAATTAAGTTAACCTTGTATGGTCCAAAGATAAGTTATAAAACATGGGGAATATTAAACATAAGTTTTCACCGTTTGATAGTTTACAATGTCTTATTCTTCCTGTTTCATTTTAGCTAATGCATTTTGAGTTTTTTCATTCGTGGAAAATCATAAAATAAGCTCTTGTAAAAATTTTTGACGTAACTGTGTAAAAGTTATTTGACGTAATTTGTATTAACAAAGTTGATGAAGCGTGTCCTTGCTGTTTTAAATCTATTGATCTAATTTAATTAACAAGTTAAATAAATGTATACATTTTATTAAAGATTCTATTAATTTTGAATTCTGATTACGTTTAAATTACGTAATAAAATACATATGGTTTATTTTAATTTAAAGTTATTAAATGTCCGGACAGTTGTTATATATTAAATTTTACTTCCGAACCAGGTGTATAATGCTACACGTCGAAACAACAATATAAATCGTTTGAAAAGAGTTAAAATAATATCGTCAAGAATAAAAAAAATAGAAAAATGTTTACAAGAATAGCCAGTAAGTATATATAGTGACTTTTATTATAAGGTAGCGTATGATGCTGGTTTATATATTTAGTATTTCAATTTGCTTCTTGAATAATTTCAATGATACTAACAAAAACTACGACCCGGGGTTTAAACAAAAAATGGATTAGTCGTTACAACTAGCTTTCGCGAATGTGAACGCGATCGAAATATTGGTAGTATACCCTTAGCCTTGTATTGGAGATGAGAACGTAAACAAATTGTTTAGGATATATTTATAAGATTATTTAAAGATTGTCAAATATTATCTATTTGGCCCTTTCTTCAAATTCTTTATTAGTAGGATTTCAAATGAATGGATAATTTTCTTATTATTGTCGTATAGAATATATATATATATATATATATATATATATTATATATATATATATATATATATATATATATTCTATAATACAAATGATATAATATTACATATTAGAGACTGTAATTATTTTAAGCTTGTTTTTAATTAAGTATAATTAATAAGGTGTAGATCTAAATAGGTCTCATTCAAAGAAACTAAATACAAAAATGAGTATAATAAAAAGAACGAACGTTTGCGGAAAAATACATAGATTTTAAAGGGAATATCTGTTTAGTAAAATATATGTAACATTCCAATTTTTTTAACCGGCCACCACGTTTCACATTTACTCAAGAAAGGTAGTTCGAATGCAAAATTAGATTTCACGTTTTGGGGTTCCATCAGTGGATAAAAGTATAGAGATTGGCTTTTAAAACGTTTAACTCCCCTATATTTATAAATTACCAAAATAGAAAAAATATTATAACTAAATATGTTGCGGATAAAAATTTGCGAACAATTTTGGATTATTTATAAAATTGTTATAAAAGTTATAAAATTGAAAAACTAAATAATTAAAATGACCACCATATTGCCATATTGAATGTTGTGAACACCGCTTATGAATTAAACGCGGTTTTAAATTAGTGGATACAGAGTTTTTTATGCCGGCTGGATTATGTAGGAGGAACGACGTCCACTCTGTATGGTCTGCGAAAGAAGCGACTAATTATATGTCATTAACAGTGAGGTTATTAGCTAAGCCCCCTCTTGAGTATGACTTGCATACAGCGCAATATCGAGATAAATAGTCATCGTGATTGACTTGGACTCGCAAGAGAACCATTAAGGCCACTAAGATTATTCGGTTTGAGCCTACATATGTATAGGCTGCTTGGGCTCGGAGAGCTTTGTTAGATTACCACCGGAGCTGCAGGTGCTGCACGTTCACCAACATTACTCCCTCTTGAGGTTATTTGATTAAAGGGTTTAACTATTATTGGTAAATTAATTAACTTCGATAATCTCCCAATTTTTCCTTTTGTATCCCCATAATAACAAAATATTTATGAGTCAGAATTTGTTCTCTGAAGATGGTGAATATGTTTAAGTATAAGAATAATAAATATTTTAAATGAATATTTAATATTTATTTATTTTTTGTGTGGATATTTCTTATGTGCTGTAAATAAATATTAGTATTACATTCTAAACTGTATTTGTGAAATATTGTAATAAATTCATGTAACAATATTACAGACACAAAAAATACCAAACAAGGACCTAACTATATATGACGTAGTAGTCAGCATAAAATAACATATAAATATCGATAGCTTAGTAAAATATTTATTATTTATGTATTTGTTTATATTTGAATTTCTTATCATGTAACAGTTTTATTGGCAAAGAAAATAACAGTTAACCCTATATTCTAAAAGACCCATTTCAGTTCAAGCGATTTTTGTATTTTAAACTTAACGATTTTTGAAAATTTTTCACCAAATTAAAGGTTAATTTGGGAAGGGCTAGTGGGGAAAACATAGAATATTTGGAATTTAATACCCCGCAATTCAGTAACCCTAATAATATAAAAATAATTCATGTAACTAATAATATAAACGAATTAAATTACAGCAAATATTGCGTTTATGAAAAAAGTACTTCGCCCATGTATTAATTAAACTTCATAAAAATATGTAATGATAGGCACGAACTAATTTCGCAATAGTGCACCTTCGTCTTTCTAAATTATAGAATAGTGAGAATTAAAAAAACGAAGTTAATATTCACACCATGAAAGTCCCTCTTCTAAAACAGTTGAATAACTGAAATGGATTAAGAAGTATGGAACCTGTAATGCTTGATAAAAAATTAGCATCGATAATTGTTAACTCTAAAAATTAATTAGTAACAAGTAATGGGTTTAATTGTAGTTTCTTTGGAGAACTTGATATTTTAACTCTTGGATAAAAATGTTTTATGCAGATTTACAGTCACAATTCTATTAGGTTATTGATTGACTATTATTTAAACATATAATGGTCTAGTATATTTTAGAATATCTATTGTGACATGCCTAGTTTTGAGAACTGATGCAATAAGTAAATTTACATAATTGATATTGAAGACTACTTTGGTATTTACAAATTGTCGAGCTTACAAATCTTGTTTAAATTGGCCAATGAAAGTGCTGACGATGCGGATGGAGAGGAAGGATGGAATGTGACAGTGAGTGACAGAGAGCTCTCAGGACGCCGCCCACCCCACCTTGCCCCGTGGTACATCTCTGTGAGTCATCCACAGTCCGGGTGTCTGCCAATGTTGTTTCTTATTTTACAACTAGTCAAAGTTAGATTTTAATATAAATATTACGTTTTTGAACAGACATAATAAAAAGAATACGATATCACTCCTTAGAGATACATATAATTCGGTTAACATTTAAAAAAATTCGGAAAAATTTAGCATACCTAAGATTGCATTCCTTATTTCACCATTTAAAATTTTGAACAAACTTCTAGTACTTACTAGTGAAATTATTAATTTTAATTATATTTGTTCCTTATAAAAGTAACTTCTTGGATACCGGAAATAGGAGACTGAGAACAACTTATAATTCACATATGAATACTGATTAAGTGACATCTGAAAACACACTAATACCGAAATTCCATGCCTAGTTGTTATATAATACCTTATTGCGACCAGTTCTCACCTTGTCAGAAAACTCAGATTGATCACCACTGGGTTATATTTCTTTTCCATAGTAGAATTTCCCTCACTTATAGTTCCAGTGTTAACATGAGTACAGTTTTTGTATTTTACTCATCATTACAGTATGCCTGTCGTGTTCATTGACTGTTTTACAGTTTTTTTTTTACTATTTAAGTATTACATTTTATTTTCATCAAGCCAGACTTTTTGTGCAATTTATTAATAAATTTTATAAAATTGTTACGTTTTGAGAAAATAACATGTATTAATTAGACTTTTTCAGTTATTATTTATTCTTTTTATTTACTATTCTTAATTTAAAACTGTTCAGGTAGCTTCCTTATAGATTTATAACTTTTAAAATGTTACTCGAATTCAGGTATAGAACCCAAATAAAACTATTATAACTAGTGAAAAGATTACAAGTAAGTAGCTTTTAATCTTTCGTTAAAAATCGGCATCTTAAAACAAAAGCTTTATGCAGCAATAAAATGTATTCAAATTTTAAATAAAAAATTCACATCATTATGGTGAATCCGATCAGGCTTCAAGCCCTTTTAATTTATCCTTGATATTTATGTTTTATATGGAAAATGTACAATTTTATTATTGATATATCAGAATGTAATAATTGGTTTATCAACTTGAATTCTGAAGAAATTGTTTTAGGATTAATATGTATCTAACTATTTTGAAAATCAAATGAACAGTTGGAAAAATAAAGAAAACAGGTTTATTTAGAAGCAAAATATTTAAGAGGTGTAGATTTGTACCGACAATTTTTGTTTTTAACTGACTTTTACTATTTTCTGTATGACTAACACTTTTACAGCAATATTTTTATAAACGCTTTAAGCTTGTGTACTTGATTAGTTATGTCATTCGTATAGGTCACAAACAAATACTTTCTTAATAGATTTCCAAGTACGACCTATTACATTTGTATTATTTTCCCGTGAGCAAAGCGTGTAATGGTCTAATAAGTAATGTAATTAATACAATTTTTGTTCGTAATTTTTACTTTATAAGGCTAGGTTGTTTAGGAGGATAGTATACCTAGACGATATTTCTGTGCTCGTTTATATTTGGAGAATGAGAAGGTAACCTAAAAAAATATATATTATGTAAAAGGCCTACTATTATATTTTATTTAACACTCAGCCATAATTAGTTCTTTGAAGTACGTTGAGCTCCCTGAGATTCGACATGGATTTATGGATATGTTCGATTTCCTTACAATTTTTCGACTCACTGGAAGGAGGGAAACTCATAATAAGTCTTTACGTCAAGGTCCATAAGTTCGTGATTCCCCAAAGATTATGATCGAGGGTGTTAAGTAACCCAGTACTCCGTATTGATTGAACTCTTTATTGTAGCAGGCATCTAAAGATAAGTCCTATTCTAATCCAATTATGAGTTATGAAGTCTTTCATTTTTTGAGTGGAGGGAGGTTCTTTCTGCATAGTAATTTTGTCTGGATAGTTTTGTTTTAGTTATCTATTTGTTTCCGACATCTATTACTCTTTTAAACACCAGGCTAAGATATGTTTTTGTATTTTATGGTGTATTACAAAAAGTTTATTTCACACTCTAGTTTGGTAAATCTATTTCGAATAAAAAATAAATATAGATCCCACATTTTAAAAATTGTATGCCACTGATTAGAACCGAAATGTAATTTAACACTTAAATACCAGGAACAGTTAAATAACAGAGTTTAAGTACTGTTATAAAGTCTATTAAAATGCAGGAATCTACTTATTTTACTGTTTGTAATAACTTACGAAGTTAGCGATATTTTTTAAAGACCTACTGTACTGGCAGCCGACTTGATTTTAGCACCACAAGAAAAAATTTAACCCTCAAACACTTTTACCCTGTTATTTTTATTCGGAAAATTTTGGGATAGGCCTACTCGTATGTCAAACTTTAATCTCATCATTAATACGCATCTAAGTGTTTTATAGTTTTTGAATATATGTTTTAAATGTATCGTTAAAGTATTCAAACTCTAGATTTAACAAAAGTAAACGTCCTTAGACTCATGTGTTTGAATTGAGGTATATCCAATATTTGTATGATATACAGTAGGGCTGTAAAAAGGTTTGAAGTTTAACTTTATTCTTAACATGGGGTAAATCTCGTAAGATAAAAAATAATTGTTTTGACGGAAATTGATATACATTGGAGAGTAAGATTTAGCATCGGCGTACACGAAAATACACAATGTAATACTTAATACTTCATATGGCATACAAAGATTAATATAACATGCTATCTTTCTTTTATTGTTATTGTTATTAACGACAGACACCAATATATCCATTTCTTCAATACACTCTTTTGTCAATGTAATATAAACATAATATTTCATTGAATGTTTCCAATGCTAAGAATCATTTAAAAAAATCAGTGTTTCCATTTAATTATAGAATAAAAAACATTAAAACTCCTAATTACAGAAATAAAAGAATCGTGATGGATTAAGTTAAACATCTTTTCATAACAATGAATTTTGTAATGTGTTAATAATATTCCATTCTCCTTTCGCATTGAATGGTACGTGGGATAAGCAGTGAAGGGGGGGGGTTAAGTTGATCCAGTAGTAATTGCATTGGCAATGTGATTAAATTAACATGTAGCCTACCAGTAGAAGCCAAGAAACTTTTCCTGCGATTTCATTACTTCAATCTTCTCGGCGACTTTTCCTAATCTATATTTATTTTAAATTAAATCCATATTGAAACCATGTAGTATTCTTGATTATTCAATTTAGGAAAACAGAAGGCCTTTCCTATCAAATCGTTATGTACTTATTTAATTTAGTTGAATTACATACTTTTACTATTCAAAAACTATTTTACTTATTTCTCCGAAATGATGACAGTGTTAAGGTCTAAGGCATTTAATAAATAGGAAATAATTAATTATAAGAATAGAATTTTTTAATCTAAAGGTTTTTTTAATTTTCGCATAGCCCTTTCCAAAAAATTTAAGCGAAATGCTGGTATTATAATGGACGAGAGCGAGTACACGTGGAATGGCTCGGCTGCTGACCACTGAGCCACACATCACATCAGTACCAGGATACGATTGTTGTGGCTGCCCCTGGTGACAGAGGGGTTGCGCTAACACGTGTGACCAGCTCGGCTGCTGACCACTGAGCCACACATCACATCAGTCACATCAGTACCAGGATACGATTGTTGTGGCTGCCCCTGGTGACAGAGGGGTTGCGCTAACACGTGTGACCAGCTCGCGTGTCTCCACAACATTATAGCGTGGGAAGCTTACGTTATGACACCTTGACATGGACAGTACACTCTACACTCTTGCGATATCAACCCCCGGTATTAAAACTGAGTAAACAATGCTCATTAATTACCCGGTGTCTCCCGCGTCTGAGAGCCCAGCCATGACACTAGCTTTCAAGGTCGTAGTCAGTCGCACTGTCCTCAATAGATAAGTGAAAGAAATAAATCTTCATGTATGTTTCATTGCACATTCTGTATAATAGAAACAATATTTAGTGGGATATTCGACCATCTCGGCCCTACTGCTTATCTGAAGGCAATATTTTTCTAATGTATTTTCTACAGAAAACCGAATAGGCCTGGATTTATCAATCCTCCGTGTCACCAGGGGACAACCATAATTATCATATCCTGACACTGTCTCACATTAAGATCTTACCGCTATAACCGCTGAAGTGGCTCAGTGGTCAACTTGATTGGACTGATAACCAAACGGTCACCAGTTCGAACTTGACATTGGGCCATTGCTTGTACTTACTTTCTCTCGTCTATGTAATATTAGTATTTGGCTACAGATGGTGGGTAAAGTCAGGAAAATGTATACAAAATATGTAAATGTTTAAATTTAAATTAATATTCTATTTTTTCTGTGCGATTAACAATAGAATCAGTAGACGTACCTTCGTCATAACTTCGGAGACAAATGTGTTGTTTAATTTATCGAAATTTAAAAAACATTTTAATAATAAAAATGTGAATTTAGATAGATCAGATAAGAACATAAAGAATCGATAGGAAAGGTGTTTTGTGTCTAGAGTTGCAATACCTGTGTTAAACATTTTATAAAGTATAATATTTGATAGATTGTGTAATCAATAATGCTAGATGGCAAAATTTATTGGTTTTATAGTCAGTGTAGATTAGATAAAACAGTTGCTAAGCAGATTGTAGTAATAAAAGCACAGAAAACGTTGCTTAGCTGTAACTGGCATAATAATCACAAGGTAGACGTACGCCACACCACATAGCTCATTTCATTCTAGAAATGTCCTGATACGACAGATAGAAAAGCAATCATTCAAAAAAAAAATCAACAACAAAAAGCGCTCAGCCAAATCCCATGGAGTGACATGAACACTCATCGGACTTACGGTTCCTCACATAGGCATAAAGCTTCATGCACAATTCCAAGTCAAGACAGACAGATAGAGAGAAAGATATGAAGATTATGCAGCCCCACAAATGACAGGCTTCGCCAAAGGTCAGCCATTTATTAACTATACTGTACATGCAATTATCTACTACAATGCTCCCGTAAAATTAAAAGCTCTATAGAGGTTGTGCTGTTACCTGTTGAACTAAGAGGGTAACAGTCTTACAAAATTGAAAGCAATGATAGCTATTTGTATTTTCTAAAGTATTTTACTGTAGAAACTTCGGAATAAGGTAATTGGTATGTCACGATACAAGTGTAAAAAAGTAAATAAATAACAGAAGCATAAATTTGAAAATCGTGGGCGTTTATTATTAATGTTGCCAAATAAGATTAAACAAATAGTTATACAATTACAAAACAATATTAAAACCCCATCTTCAACCTCAGACATTTCGTATTTACTTGTGCATTATTAAAAGCGCCAAAGATTATACTGTTTAGTGCTTTATGACGACGAAACCGCGACAATAACAGTGGTTGTCGAGTGACGAGGAAACCACCAACAGCTCGCTCGGTACGGGTGTTGCTGACTCTCTCCCAGAACGGAAGTTCCAAGTCGGCAACTAATCACTTTTAATAGTCTTATACCGCAGTGGGGTCGGTGGCGCCGCATGATCCGGCAGGCGAAAACATTGCTCAGTGTAGTAACTTCTGTTGTAAGAAAAAGGTGAATAAACTTGTCTGTAACTGTGATTCCGAATCCATTAGGTAACTTGCCAAGGAGTTAAAGATCTGGAGAAGCCTGGAATATGTAGCTCCTTTGAATTCTTTTTTACGCTGGAATCAGTGCCGTATCTAGGATTTGAGTTTGGGGGAGAAAGCTCATTAACTTGACCTGGATAAATATTCATTGTTTATTACTGGGTAAAGATATATAATTTTTGGGTAATGTTGACCTGAACTTCGTATACATGATTTGATCACACAGAACACGTACAGAAACAAAACTGTTTCTTATATCACAATATGTCCTCATAATCTACTTAAAGCTCATACCTCAATGCTCTAATCTAAATTGTTGGGATGTTTAACGTAAATTAACGAATATACTTCTATTTCCGATAATCTCATATATGGAACGGCTATCTCTGAGAATACCGAATCAGGTCATAGCACTAACAAAGTTCTGAAACTTTTCACATGAAGGGTGATTAACCATCAACCTTGCAGTGGATAATGTAAAATTCAAGTTGAAGACGAACTGAAGTTTTTTTTTAATGATATAACATGTTTATAAGAAGAGGATTTAGCCAGATTATTAAACTTTAATGTACACATTATTATAATTCTGATATAACTTGCTGATAACATTCGGACATTCACACGTCTTCAATGCCATTGAACCTATCGGAGATCTATCAGGTCCTAGGGTCGGTAAGTTATTTGAGTTACTTTATGAGTTATAAATGTAAATTTTATATAAAAAAATAATTATAACCTAATCAGATGCTTGTATCATCTTTCTTAAACAGTTTGTGGAAGGCCCGACTACCGGGCCCTACTCTTGGCTACGTCCCTGAGTCTGGTAAACGTTCTGATTGGAGTATTTACAATACAAAAATGTTATATTTTACATTTTTGTATATTTCTTTATGTGACTAATCTATTTAAAACCCTAATTATCAGGAACAACTTTATCCTGGTACTTTAGGCTGACATGTGTCATATGTAACTTATATTATTAGAAAATGTTTTAGGTATTATTAAATAAATAAATAAATAGTTATGATACAAATTTTTCCTTAAGTTTTTTGAACATTTTCAGAAATATTGCAATAAACTTATATTATTTCTTGTAATTTCTAAACTACCACTACATAGAAGTGGCAGAGGTGACACATATTGTGGGCGATGGGGCAACTGCGAGTGCTCAGAAGGTGGGACGCTGCCTATTATGATGAGGGGTATTTAAAGTGCGGCACGCGGCTGTGCCGGAAACTGGCGGGTATAAAAACAGCTGATGCAACCGTCAGCAGTTATATACATCTGCAGCAGCTGACTGATGGCACTAGTCCACGCTTTATGGAACCACTTACACGTCTGAACTTGCACATTACTCTTCTACTTCGAGTTTTCTCTTCTAATGGATTACCGTAACAGATTCTCTAGGGAAGTCATAATTGTTATGGGAAAGTAATTCATTCATGTATCTCAGTTGTATTCAAACAATTTTGCATTCCACCAACGAATAACTTAATTATAGCGAGTCCGAATATTTTCCAAAAATTCAGTGACCGTATTCGGGTCTCAAATATGCAGACGTTTCTAAAAGTAAAGAAGCGGTTAACTTAAAATGTGGATTGCATAAAAAAACCTAAGTTCTAGGTGCGGTCAGGTAATCAGTAAACACGTTTAATTGCGTTAACAATTCGATCACGTAAGAAAGTTTATAATCATGGGAACTAGGTGATTATTTAGCATTATAAACTGGACCTAGTGGGATGGCAGGCATTTATTTACATAGTGTTTGTAATGTGTACTCAAATCGATTTAACGATTACGACTGTGGTCGTTTATATTTATGAATCTGATAACTTATCTTCTTATAGTACGAACTCAAAACAAGGAATGTAACGCCAATGTATGACAAGACGATACATTAATTTGATTGCCTTCATTTATATGCAACAGTTGTGCAATAATTTATCCTTACACATTCAAATTGATGTTATTACGCTTCGAACAGCGGCTACGCGAAGAACTCATTAGGACGCCGTTGCTAACGTCACCGTAAACATAGCAAAGTTTATGGTAAGTATTTTAAATTTCTTTACGCGCAACGGCATTCGTCGTTACAATTTTAGCACTAAAAGGAGCACTTGCTCCCGGAGTGACAGGATATTCAGAATTGGGGAGTAGAGGCCGTCTCCTGTCGAAATACCATGAGGAGTGATAGCGGGCACTATATCTCTGTCACGTCACCATGGAAAAATGTAAAGGTCAGTTCTGTTCCAGCCTCTGTCAGGGGAACAGGATTGTTGTCCCCTCAGATCTTTCATGGGACAACAATCCTTCTCGTCCAGGCCAGCAACAGCCTTTAACATGAAAGGGAACTTCACCCATTTCACCAGTCATTCTTCACACTAGATTATTCCTATCAATCCATCCTTCCACCTATCCTGATCTTTTAAAGGGTTGGTGAGATACATGAAGAATCGGTTTTTACACTGTGTACGTTCAACTGGAAGATATATACCAGCCAGGAATGACAATTTTTCAGGGGAATAGTACACAGCGTTTAAGTTCACTTCTCAGATTTAAATCTTCGTAGAATTTAAATTAAAAAGTGCTTTGGAGTTCTATTGGAACTAATTAATAAATTGACCAAGTCGTCTGACATTCAAATATGGAACTCAGCGACAACTACTTTTTATCCGACTTAACCGGTATACCAGCAGTAATTTCTAGTTTCTACGGACCGTGTGAAGGAACGCTTGTAGTAGAGAGCTGAGCGCAGCAAACGAGCGCATCTCTGGTGCACTACAATTATCGTGGCGTTGTTGCTGTTACGATCGGACCCAGCAGTTATCAAATGTCAAGCTGCAGTTGTCCATTCCAGTCAGCTATAACAAGTACAATAAAATTACAACGTTGGCTACAGCATTCTGTAATTTTTCCCACGGTCAACACAACCTGAGGACTAAACATTATTTTAACTTACATATTAGTAATGAAGATGGTATTAGAGCCGAGAACCAGTTCATATCGTATAACCATACATCCTGATGTTTTTGTCAAATTTAAAGAGTGGTGACGTGAAAATACCGAGTGTCGGCTGTGCTAGTTTACGAGGGGCTTGAATGATAAATGGATTGTAAAATATTTACTATTTCGTATTTTCTTTCCTATTTACCTAAATTAACTCGTTTGTTTTTTACTCACATCCAAGCGTTCGAAATATAAATGAAGTTCAGCCATAAATATCATCCAATGCGATAAAAACTGTTTGGATTAATATTACGTCACTCTCTTTATCTCGTAGATTGATGATGATGGTATAAATATTACTTAGTGTTTAAAAGGCTCTGATTGTGTATAATTAAAATATATGACCAATAATATTCTTATTATTTTACAATATTAACCGACGACTTCCCAATTCGACAACCACCAAATTAGCAACGCTAACACACGATTCCTTTCTTAGGAAAAAACCAGTCGATAATCACGAAAAAATAATTTAGAGCTTATACAATGCAAATTGAATCTTATATTCTGGATTGTTATACATTTTCTATTGTTTACCAACTAGTAGCATCATTTAAGATCTTACATAATAAATTGCACCCGTTTCTATAAAATCACCATAGTTTATAGAAAAGTTTTTTTTAAGTTTTTATTGAAAATTTAGTTTTGTTGTAAATCCCTAAGTAAATTATTTTTGAATTTAATCCCACTAATTTTAAGTATAATTGCTTGAAATGTGGAAAACATATAATAAAATGTTACAATATTATTGTAAAGCCCACAGTAATAATATTTATTAAAAGACAAATTGATGTATACATGCTTGATAACTTATGGTGATGTTTTTGAAAATTTATTTAAGTAGTCTTAAGTAAAACATTTTAATTTTATTGTATAGTTCTTAAGTAAACATGAGCTAATTTCCCGATTTCAGTAATCGATGAGCTAAATGACATGAGTCAATATTAGAAAGCGACAAACTCAGAATGAAGTTAACAGTGATAATGCCAAAACACCAGCAGAACATTTACGGTTCACCTGTAAGGTTGACCAAACCGTCTATTAAATCGATTACACGAAATCGAGGCCGTTATTCTTTACCACCGTAGTTCAAGATGCGTAAGCGATCGACCATGGCATTTGTCCAGCAAGTAATCGTTGAGAAATTAGGTTGGCAGCAATACAAGGGGTGTTGTCAGGGTGGCAACCTGAGCGATCAGCTGATACTGCTTCTCTGACACAGTTGACTGGTGATTGTGGCCATCACCCGTTTCGTAATGATGTCGTCAAAAATTAATCTGACCTGGATATAATATGCTACATCAACGCTAAATAACGCTTCTAATAATTGGTTTGGTAAATATTTAGACAAGGATATCAAAGTTAAATTGGTATTAAATTATTCGTATTAATGTTTTTATTTCACAAATTAAGAACATTTCTGTCTGAACACGCCTGTTATCCTCACTATCCTCAGTATCAGTATCCTCACTTGATGATTAAGTTTGATAACCGGACTAAATACTCAGATATAAAAACAATGTTTAACTGATACCTCACTGAGGTTAGTAACTATTGTGTGCTTATAACATACCTGATGTAGAGTTGAACTCTTACTATACTTAAAATAAGTTGCTACACGAGTCGGAATCAAATGAAAACTAATTCAACAAGTGGCTAGTGCTACGCTAAGTCCGGTAAATTGTACAATAAGTACATTGGGCTCGAGTTTTTTCTTTATAATTGGCTTGTCGCCGTTGTTTGATTTTTTATGACCTGAGATTATACTTTCTTCGTGGAAAAGCTTTATGTTTGCAAAAAGGTGTGTAATTTTAATTATGTTTGCAAAAAGGTGTACAATTTTAATTATGTTTAAAAAACGTATGTAGCTGTACATTTTCGTTCAAAACTGATGAAATTTTCGAATTTGGTTAAGAATCCAATATAGGCCATATTAGAGACAACATTGATGACTTGGTTTTGATGGAATTAGGCATTTAGGTGTAATTTACAATCAACTACAGAGAAATCATAACTTCTTTTCATTTTTTCATCATTTTCTTCATTTATTTGTAGGATTTTTTAGACCAATCATTATATTATGTTTATCTAAATAGGACAATCACTGAGCTAAGAAAGTGAAGTTTCTTATGAAAAGTGACTGTTATATTTGTGTTTAATATTCATAATGCACATATGACTTTACTTCGTAAGGTTTCAGCACTGAAAGAATCTGCATATTATGCATAAACCTTATGAAATAAAATTAGATTTTGATTTTGTATGACACAATGTGAACCCGGATGACGTCCCCATATGGCGTAAAGCGAGAGTTGTTTGGTATTATGACGAAATTACTGAAATTACTTGTACTACTGAGATGTAAAGTGAAAGGTTTGTGTTAATTTCATGATATTTATTTTTTTATGTTAAATTAAGAACATAAAAAAGATAAGATGTTAGTTGTTTTTTTATGTTGTGTTTTTTGTTTTTTTTATGTTTGTTGTTTTAGTAATTAAGAAGAGTGAAATCACTCTTACTTGGTTTACTAATATAGAAAACGTGCATCAATAGTTTCTTACCTAATGTATACAAGGGGTAGGTGATACGCAATCAAGAAAGACTGTTGAGTAAGTCAAACCCTTTTTGTCGGTATAACAGATACTATTTCCGGAAAAAAGCCATCAATTCGTGTTGTATTTTATGAACTTTAAAATAAATTAGGGACAGTTTCAGAAGGGACCTTTTTAACGGTCGTTGATTCTGCGTTGTTTATGGTTACTATTATACTATCCGCCCCTAGAAAATAGTTTATGATTTACAACTGATTGAGGTCATGTATCATTTTAATTAATTGCAGCTTTATTCGTTATGTGCTCACGATTGCCTTTAAAACGTTGCTGATAGTTTGATAGAGCAAGTAGTATGATAAACATTCCGGAATAAGCTAATATGTAATAACAAGATTAAAAATTAATAAAAGAATAGTGGATGATACATGGTTAAATAAATCATCAAAATAAGTGTATAAACAATTAAACGCAGATACAATATAATTGGTTTTCTTTTAATTGCTGTATTTATTAATTAAATTTACTGTAATTTCATTTTAATGAAATGAAACATATATTTACCACTAATTTAGTCAGCTTGGTCAACATAATTACAGTTATCAACATCACCGGGTAGCGATTGTGTAGGTGGCGATGTAGTTAGTCGTTACCACAACGAGGCGAGTATACAGTACACCGTATTTCATAGCCACTGGCAAGTAGTGTAGTTTGTCGTGAGGAGTAGTAATTACGTGTTTGTACATGGACAAAAACAGAACAGTTGACAGCAATAAAAGCATTACATCACAGTCCCAGCGTGATGACATGTCCCAACACTTCCTCGTACTGAAATAAAGTGCAACGGTACGCCCACTTTTGGAGAAATCCGTGGGTTTCAGTTTTTGAGCTTCTGAATGAACTACCAGAGAAAGCCAACTACGAACTAATGTAAAAACAAAGCAATAAATGCTGCTATTATACATTTTAATGTTGTACTGTAAGTACGGAATAGAATCATCAATACCTTATAACAAAGACGGTACTGATATAATTAATGAAATACGCAAAACAAGTTTAATTTCTTATATATATGTAACTGTTTAATAATAATTTTTTTTATAACTCAGAAGTTGTACTTAACTCACTCAGTGCTTCATATGATGTTGGATGAGATAATTTCAACTTGTCTTACGTTTATAAAAATATAATAATTATTAATCATGAAAAAACTAATAACTTTTGTGTTGTAACTAATGCTAGATTGGATACGTGTTTGCAACAAATCCTAAGTTTGAAACAATAAAAGAGAATTCAATGATAAGTCATGGCAATCAGTGTGAAAAGAACAATTTTAGAATGTGAATTTAACAATAGCTGTCTCTGCTTTAATTGCACCTCACATTACCACACACTTTTTAGGCATCAAGTTAAGTAAAATATGCATGAAATTGATAAACAGCTAAAAATGTTTTTTTAACAAAATGTAATGAAACTATAATAAAAGTTTATTTTTATTGCTTCGTTAGATATTCTTAAAAATCGGTAATTTTGTGCCATCTTGATTTTAGTAAATGAAGAACAATGTTGACTTAAGACATTTAACGACCTTATTTTTAATCGTATAATACTGAGAAATGTCTCATTGTCCAAGTATGATTAACACATTCACTCCGAGAGCCTACATATGCTGACTTTTCTGTGTAACCGAAGGCTCAAATTGTGGCGCTTGAAAGCCGAAGTCTACGCATGAAACCACTTTATAAATTTCTGGATACATTTTGATTACTTATTTTTTTTAAAATTCTCGAACTCTTTTGTACTTTATCTTGTAATTACTCAAAGGGGACGCTAGAAAAACTTAAATGCATGATGCGTATTCATCGTACCTTTAAAATGATACAGTACATCTTCAATTATTCTATGGCTAACAAAATCTAATACTGCTGTTATGGGGTAAAGTTCACCTTCGCTTCTGTAGAGCTGAGAATACTATAATCTTGTACACAGCCATTATTAATTTATTGGTCACTATAATTATTTACTGTCATAATATGAATTTGAAACGGAAGAAGGGCGAGATTCTACACGGACAATAATGGCCCAGCAGGGCACGCGGGGCGAAGCCCTAGTTGGCAAACTTATATAACAGCTGAAAATGGCAGACAGAATGCCGATGACACTGTGCACAAATGTCACCCTGACTGTCGGATAAACAGCCATTAGCAGGGTATAATCCAGGGGACAACATGCGCTACTCTGTCTGTGTTGTTGCATCACGGTCTGTAGCTGTTCGTGCCGCGTCAACGTGCAAACTGATACGATCGTATTCTCGAAATATTTCACTAAGGACTTGCAAGAATCAATATATAATAAAATCTAGTTAATCAATAGAACATTTGACGAGGAAGAAAGCAGATTGCAACAGAGATTTGGGTACATGAGAATTTTAAATTGTGTAGCCATCATAATAATACATAGTGAACTAGAAACTAAACATTAAAAAATTAAGATAAACAAAATAGAAATATTTGTTTAACTACGTTATTCGAAAAGGAAAATTTTTTTACACGTCGTTAGTTAAAAAGAAAATGTTACCTTTTTCATACAATAGAAATGTATTTGAAATGTAAAAGTAGGCTAACTTTTGTCGATTTAATGGAATAATATTTATTTCGTAACTGCAATACCACGTTAATATATGAATTAAGTTACAATTCAGTAATATTAAATACTTATTAAAAATTAAAACCATTGTTAAATTTTGGGAATGCATGGTGTAAATAAGAACATATGTAATATAAAAAAGATTATGCAGATGTAGATTTTTGTTCGTTTTGGAATGCTGAGATCCAATTTAATTACAGACTTAGTAATAACAAATTTATTACTGAGAGAGCAGATACAATGTATAAACAGCTCTGGGGTTGTAGTATATGAGGCTAACACGACAACATTTATGCAATAACTACATTTTATTTTTAAACGTATTTCTAAAGAAGTGTTTACTTCTCTTGGCTTCAAACACGAAAAGTAAAAAAAAACTAGATTTACATTACTCAGTGTTTATTTCTTCTATCTTTGTGAAGTGTTATGACATTAAACATTAGAAACATCAAATGTTATTAATGAATAAGATCATCTCAAAACTAATTGTGACTTTTCATTTATGGCTTATAACTAATAAGCCCGTACGCTTTTAATTTGCCTATTCCTTACTAACATTTCCGCATTATTTCTTTAAAGTTATTAGTTTTATTATTCACCTCAGGTTATGAAATTAGATCGAGTAAAAAAATTTTTTGTAAGCTAAACAATAGTGGGCGCTGAAGCATCCATTGGTAACCAAAAACACACGGAGATGGTATCCTTACCTAAATGTAAATAACAAACCGTAAGCTCCTGTATTTGAATGTCA
Source organism: Homalodisca vitripennis (assembly GCF_021130785.1). Taxonomy (NCBI): domain Eukaryota; kingdom Metazoa; phylum Arthropoda; class Insecta; order Hemiptera; family Cicadellidae; genus Homalodisca; species Homalodisca vitripennis. Next base: position 173,952,085 of record NC_060210.1, read on the forward strand.
CACGGGAAATAGACCATGTTGTAAAAAGGCATATCATCCTATAAACGCCATGCCTGGTGTGAACACAATCGTCCATACTAATGCCTTGGTGGAGAACGCGAGGGCAGCCGACGGTGATGCAACTGCGGATAGAAAGGTCGACCTCCTCTCATCTCATCTGCTCGACTGCTAGTAATCTCAAGTGTTGACTGTACAAGCGAACCGACCGGATGTAACAGACACTCAGCACTACTGCCAAGATAGTTAACATATAATCTTCAAGACATTGTTTTGTAAGAGAGGATTGTAATGAAGTGATATAGTGCAGTTAGCATCTCGACAAACAGTAGCACCAATTTGAAACAAATAAAGAGTACAAAAAAATCAATTTTGTATTTTAATTTAAGTAGGAAATAAATGTTTGATTCATACCACTACAAAAGCCATCACCATATCTACAAAATGTTCCATACTTCAACTATTACATTTCAAAGAGTGATAGGTCAGCGAATGACTATATATTAATATAATAATATTATTTCATAATTATAATCTTTATTCAGGATACGCGCGCTCACACAAACTGGATTTTACTGAAGCAAGATGTAACCACAAAGATAAAATATTTTATATTTATGATTATTGATTTAATTTCTATGTTAAATTTATCGTATTTTAATCATATCTAAGAACATACATAATATGTTTTTAATTAAACTATATGCCATGTCTTACTACAGTCAAATGTTGTCGAATTTTTATCTAAACATTTGCTGGATGTTAATGGTTCTACCTGTACACATACTCGTATACCAGAGCATTAATTTCCACACTAATATTTCAAACAATTGAAACATTTTGTTACCATAGTAATACTTGTTTAAACATTCGTTCTAAATTTCAACGCCTTGTTGAGGCAAACACATCATTACATTTAGTTTTTCTTTTAAACTGACATCACACAAACCATCTGAGCTTCATCATGTTTTAAACTTTGTATGCATTAAAAAATACTTCCCTGGTATTCATATGTCCAAATCATCAGACCACAGTTCCTTGTGTTGTGCACGAAGTCAAGAGATACATCCAAAGTCTCACACTTCGCTGCCTGACATCACCTGCGAGAAATGAAGATATTTTGAGTGGGATCCTCTATATTTAAAATAATTTCATTTGGTATACCCTGCATATTCAGCTCCTTCAAAATTATCAGTCTATGATCTGGCTCAATCTTGCATCTGACACAAGACTGAGGGATGACGGAGGTACATTTCCATCTTTGTATTGTAAAAATTATTTTGACTATAATGAATAATGAAACGAGCAGTATTTTTTAATGGTTATACTCACAAACTAGGATCATACATTTTTAAACTTGGTTGCAGATTTTCAGCAATGGTTTATTTGACAGAAAGTAATTTTAATTAATTGAACAGAAAATGATGGGATTGAACAAAAAACAAAAACAAACTAAATTTGGTTTTGTTTCATTACAATAATAAATTATATATATGTATTAAATTTTTTCGTCAGGTGTTCAGCACAAGACGACACTACACAAGCTTATTACACGGTATTAATTCTCGTACAAGTATCGTAGTTCACAAACTAGTCTAACATTTTATTCATTGTATTACAGGATGACAACTCCAAAAAATAAAATAAACAGTATTCTAAAAATAATCTGCAAATAAATTAAAATTAAAACTATATTTTTGCTGATACATGGTACTTATAAAATACCTACTTAATGCAGCTCCATAAGATACTTTTTTGTATAGTCTCGATTCCAACATCTTTGTAACCGCGACTTCTACAGGCGCTGGCTCTCGGACAACGGTTGTATACTAAAGATGACTTTGCAAACGATCTGTAAAGCATCACACAAGACTATTTCTTGTTGAAAATGGAACAACACAAATTGATTATTGAATATTAAATCAGCATTGCTTACATACTAAGAGAAGATCAGTTTGGAACTTTTGAAAATAGAAGAAAAGCTACGATTGCCCGGCGCTACCGATGCTACACACGACACTGACCCCTGGCTATAGGTGGATAGCACGGCGTCGTGTATTGGACGTTAAGAGGGATCAATATTTGAGCTGCGGGAGATCATTGAGCGTCGGTTTCCACGTATTTGAAGATGCCACTTACGTTATATACTTACATCGTAATATTGTTTTCTGTTTGGGCAAACACTGATATTTTCCAGCTTCTCTCGCCGCAGCAAACGTTCCTTCCGATTTTGGGAAGAAGATCAATCTTTCTTTGCTCAATCGTTGACTTTTGAACTGAAGGTCTTTTTCATTGTCTATTGATAAACGTATACACGCAAGAAACAGTAATAATGATCAAAGTATATTTTAGTTTATTTCTCGATTCATGAATACTGTATTATTTGCCAGTGTCTGAATTCAGACAGAATAGATATATAGTAGTTATTTCTGTGCCATATATCCGTTATATTTTGTAAAAAGGTTAATCTAACTGTGTGATCACTATTGAGTACTATCTTTTGTTTACGGTGAAAACCATATTTTATCTACATATTCTAAAATTTTCTGAGTTTATAACCACAATTCTGTAGTGTATGATCGTTTTCAAGTCCACATCAGATGCATTAAAATCAAACACTCGTTAATCGTTTATAAGGTTTTGCGTTTACTAAGACATGCTGTTTTCGCACCTACAGTTCTGGGAAAGAATGGCTCGTTGAGGCATGTTAGTGCTCACTCCGCTTAAAAAAATTTTAAGTCATTGTAAAATGTCATATCTCAATGTTAAGGAAGCCAAACAGTTCTGATTACCTTTTGTGCAGAGATCACAGCTTTGTTCATTAAGGTGGGTTTTATAACATTCTTTTAGTAATATTTAAACAGAATTTAAACAAGAATATCCAATGCTTAGATGTTTTTATTCTTCATTAGCGCAGTACCTATGGAATAAAATGTATAGAGTAGCTTTGTCCTCTCTTAGCTGCACTCCACAATTGATATACTTCATATTTCACTAAATTAAAACGTTAGCAAATGTTTTAGACCCTTTGACGAACTTCAGTTGAAATATCAAGAGCTGTTTAATGTCAGATAATATTGGATTGTAAAACATAAATATTATCATTATTTTCCAAATTCTAAAGTATTTCAAGGAAAATGTTCTAGTCATCAAATTCGCAATCCTCAAAATTTAATGGCGTAGCCTTCTTAGTGAAAACATTATGATGTAATATGATGGAGCTGTATGATATGTTACAAACAGGAGTACACATCACGTAAGTATCGTTAAAGAGAATCAAAAGTTACATACAAATTTGACTGGTTACATTTTGCGTTTTGTTGCATGCAAAAATGTATAAATATAAGTCTCGAAATCTAATTCAATCAAAAATTTTCAATTTATGTCTATTTAAATTCACTTCCTGTCTAAGATCTAAGATATTTCAAGTGACATACTTATAGTTCGCCTTTTTGTCCTGACGAAGAAAATATATAACGTACGTACGACTGAAAATTTACTGCGATAAAAAAGTCAGTTCCGGCTGTGAAAATTTACTTCCGGTCTAATTTATTTACAGACACAGTTGATGTTGCCTCTATCAAGAAAATATATATGTTGGTTTTCAAGATCTACTTGGGTTAAAAGTGTCTACTACCAGCACTTGATATTTAAAACATTCAGTATGTAATAGTATAAAAAGTATAAGTATAAAATATAAATTAAAAATTAGATAGTAACTCCGTCTTTGTGATGTTTCTTTTGCTATTGATTAAGCACTGTATTTCTAGTATTTTCTAAGATCTAAAAGAGCAAAATGTAAACTAATGTGTCTGCCTTTGTGCTGAACGTCAGCCGAAAGTGTCAACAGCTGTTAAGTGTCAGTTCACTTTGGATTACGTGTCGTAAATATATTAATTATTTTCACGAGTTCTTAAATATTTTGGGAAAATTTTCTAACCTTTCTCTCCTTATAAACCTTCCTCGGACTTCAACGAAAATGTGAAAAAAGAATTAGTTGAATTGGTTTAGCCGTTCCCGAGATTAACCAAAATTTTGTATAGTGTAATTTCGAGATAATTCTATTTATTTATTAAACAATGTTTTTACTAACCCAACAAAAATCAGGCTACACCACCGACAATTAATTGTGTGAGCTTATTGGCTCGTCAGAACTAGGCAGTTATTAGCTTTGTCCAGAATAGTATGAAAGACCTAATGTATAGGTATTGTATATCATATCAAATTAAAATTTTTGTTGCATAGTTGTGTCTCGGATGTAGTTAGATTTCGTTTAATCTCTCTAGAGGTATAATAATTCTCTTCCGTCTTTATTGCTACATTGCTGAATCCGAGCACAGATTTGGTTCAGGACCAACTATGGGGATATCCTGTGAGGTGCATTCCTCAGAAGGTCCTGGCCCCCAGACCGGAACCTGTTCTTACGTGACAAAGAGCGCAATCTACTTACATCAGCTGATAACGTCTCATTAAATTGCAAATTCTCGGTGTAATAATAAGTTAACCATTTGTATTTCATGGTTTGGTGGGCTCGCTACGCAACTACTGCTGTCTGCTTTCATTCAGAGGAATCTAAGCGACCTTAGCCGCAGTGGAGCAATAACTCATTTCGAGCTTCCATTACTCAGCTGGCGGCTAAAGTTATTGGGCTCTGTAACAGATCTGAAGGGGAAACCTCTGTAAGGTTTATGGTATTACTTTGTTTTTCGCCAAAATTAACTAAAGACAATGAGTACTAAAGCTATAGTTTTTAGTATTCCTCCATTACTAGGTATAATTGAAGTACTAAAATGATATCTAATTCTCATATTAAAATTGTCTTAAATCCTTGTAATATTGGTTTTATGCAGTTAAAAATAAAAATAAAAATATTACTTGTGGCAGCAAAGTAGTTGAGATCTAATTTTTGGCAGAAGCGTGTTACGAATATTGTCAATTAGTTCTCCAATAAATAACCGATATAAAACTTAAACTTTTGCAACCAAGCGTCACAATGTCTCATTTTGGAACTAGCCGTACACTGACCTCGAGTATAACCTCTTGTAGGGAACGTGTTTAAACCTTTCAGGAATAATTTTATTGGAGTATATTCCTGGGATGTTCTTAATCACACCTGCAATAAGAATACACGTGACTGGATTCAAAGACGTTTTAGGTTTACTTATGGTTGTCAGTACTTTATTCGGCAAGTTTCCAAATAGGTACTCCCTTGTTAGCCACGTATTTGATACGTGTGTCGCGCACGGTCCCGGAGACCGGATTTAAATAATCTCTGGAAATAACTGGAAAATACTTTTGATATTTAAAACACCGAAACACTTTAATTCCACGGGGCCTTAGAGTAATTATGTAACTTTTTCAACATGAAATCCTTTTTAAACCTTAAAGTACTGATTCAAGAATATTTTCAGTTTAGAGTAGTTAAAATAAACCTTTATTTAATTTATTCAGTAAAACAATAAAATTAATAGGACTTATAAAAAATATACCTTAGAAAACAAACCATAACGCAAACTAAACTCGTCCACTGTCGAAATGATTCATTAAAATAGAATTTTTACTTATTGGTGAAGAGATGGGGGATCTAAGAATCATTTAAGCCCAAGAATATTAGAAATATACATCTATTATAAATGTATCGTAAATGTCTCCTAGTCACAGAATCACAGGTTGTAAATACGTGCACACTCTATTACAAGAGGTAGGAAAATGAAAGAGATAATATTCCATCCATATACATTTTTTAGAAGAAGATTTATTTTAGGGCAATCCAAAATTACCATTACGATTACCTATTTAATTACAGATATTTTGCCACTTAGGAGTTTAATGTGTTCAAGTCCACCCTTCCACCCAGATCGCATATGCTGGACCACTTTGATTCAAAGAATCCTCTAGATTGAATTTCATTTAATCGTTAGGGTCTTTTCTAATATGTTCCCGCATTCACAAAGATCGTAATTAAATATCAGTGATAAACGCGCGCCGCTTGATCTGGGCTTGGACTTTGCAAGCTCGAGTTAATTTTTGTTCTAAAAGAGCAAGCAGCGCGAAGCGCTGCGCAGCGGGCAAGCATCGCGTGATCTAAACTATTGTGAAAATTTTGTTGATCCTACAACAGGAGCACACACACAGAGAATCGAATCGCTCTGGGCGTCGGCAAAACGGCGTAATAGGAACGAATGCGGTAAAAGTCGCACTTGCTAGACTCATAGACTTGTGTGAGTTTCTGTGGAAACATCGCCACCAAAACACAGATTTGTTCGAACAAATCCTGGAGGACATTAAAGCGTTCTGGCCACCAGAATAGTATATTATATAAACATCTTTCATTACTAATTTGTGTTTTTTCGTACAAATTAATAAACTCGTTTTTCAATTATTGTTTTTGCAAATTATTGTCAAAAACCTAGGTTAACCTAACCTCAATTACCTTTAGAAATTACATTTGTAGCTCTAGTAACGTAATCTAATTTATAGAAATTAAAATAGAGAATGCGGTGACATACTAGAAAAGACCCAATCGTTACTGTGTCATCTTAAATTATACATAGTTAAGATTTAAATATCTTCAAGTTATCAAAACCACTACATTGTACGAGTAGACAGTACCTGAGCTACATCAGTTATCTCAAGAAGTAAAAGGGATATCAGATTAATGCTTATCGACAAGTGGGTCAATCAGTGAGACCTATCGGCTTAAATCACGTCTTGCAAACAATAATGAAAAAGAGAATGAAGCGTGGGAATATCGCGGACGAAGAAGGAAAGTAAGTTCGGCAAGGCCGAGACACGACAACGACCGTCTCACCGTGTCGTAATATGCGTAGTTGCCGCTAGAGCGCATTCTCGCTGTTTATGACCGCGATCAGCTGTTTGATTGATGCACTTTATCACCAGCTGGAGATGCGCAACCGCATACTGAACAGCCGACACGGACAGTAGCTGCCTTTCGTAATTTCGGCTGCTGTTACCGTATTGATTCTATTATTACCTTATCTTGCACGTATTTCAATTGTATAAGGCTTTAACTGATTAATAGAACCATCGTGATTAATGTAAACGAAAGATGATAGAAAGATCTATTCACTAAATATTTATTATGTAAAGTATTGTGATTGTGATTGTGTTTTATTGGATGTTATTTTACGTAATTATTAAACAGTAAACCTCATGAATATATATTTCTTAATTGACTACCTATCAACAAAATTTAATCAATTTTAAATTTTTAAACTTAAAAAATGATATGTTGCAAAATATAAAATGGAAATGAAAACTTTCTCTATGCTACCTCATTTACTTTTCGCAATTTTTTACATTGAAGAAGTAATTAGTTAAACTAATACCTTTTTTACTGTGAATATCTGGCTGTACTTTTGTTTGTATTACTTTATAGATAATGTTTTATTAGTAAATTCGTGATATGAAGAAATATGTGAAATTGTGTAATTATGAGGCCTATGTAATCTAACATATTGTGCGATGTTACCGTCATTTTTGTTCATTTTAATCAATAATCTTAATATAACTTTCACAAATTAGTGTAAAAATAAATATTTTGGTAAGTTTTGAAGAAAAGTTGTACGTGTGGTTTATTACCATATTATTATATTATATTACCGTTTATTATTTGCTATTTTGTACTACTTGCAGGAGTGAATTAGTATTAAAGTTCTCTGGCATAAATCATGTACCACAGTGTAAATTTTATGAAACTACTTGATATAGCCTATAAATAACATTTGGAATGGTTTTGATCTCTCAGATGTTAATATTAGTCTATTATTTCTTCCCAGATACAGTCTCACCAGTTTGGAAAAACAAAAATGTTTTAAACATATGGTGGTTGAAATTTTTTATCAAAATATTTAAGGTTTTATGCAGTATAAAATTATATAGAGATTAAAAAATAATGCATTATTTATGATATGTAGGTTCATCTATGCGTTCACTTCAAGGGCTCCCTGCAGTATGTTCGCGTCCGTCCCCCGAGGTTCGAGAATGCTAAAAATCAATTTTGCTTTGAGAACATACACAATTTGCATCAAAATATAACACTTTATCTGTATATCCCTGTCCATAGCACCATCCGACGGCCTAGGAAGTACCATTTGCAGGACACCATACATCACTCGCGAACTCTCTTTAGTGGTCCTTATGTCAGTGAAACGCAAGGTTTGGATTGTCCTTGATTTACATATTTAATTTGAAAACCGCGAAATATATGTTCATACTCAAACAATCAATATTTCTTTTATATTAAAGAACATTAAGAGCTGTAGTTGGAATATAAATTGTTGATCATTACTGTCTCAAATTTCACACGTTATTTTGTGTATTGCTTTAAAATTCGTTGTTAATATCTTATCTCTGCAAGGGATTGTAATCAAGAATCACTACATTTTGAATTTTTTATTGTGATAAATAAACTATGTATGCGCTGTATATGATGGCCACTGAGTTGAAAATACTCTATGGTAGCTTTTACCTTTTATAAAGTTTCTATTACCTTACTGCAGAAATTATTGCCCAACCGTAAAGTGTTTGAAAACAGTTACAAGAAATCGCTGAAATCAACTTTTAGAATTTCTCCTCTTTGATCTGTCTACCGATCTACACGCATGATCTCCTTAACATTAGTTACAGTACATGTAATCTATAATATGCTAAAAATAGATCAACCTTAAAATCGCTGTTGAATACAACAATACTGTTCTTGAGTGTAGTATTCTCTGGTGGCGTAGACTATAATCCGTGCCCGATTAACACGAGTATTCACGACTGGCGTGAAAACCGATATCTGTCCGTCCTTGAGCAGATAAGACACGCGGATTATAGCGACTGTCCACCACACGAGCTGCCCAACTGGAGAGGATGCCGCTGCGCGTCCCGGTATAACCTGCCCAACAGCGCGCGGTGTGTCCAACGCATTATTTGAAGCGGATTGAAGTAAGCACAGTTTATTTACAATGTTACTCGATAAAGACACCAACTACCAATTTTACTGGACGCCCAACAAACTTACATTGGTATGCAAGCTTAAATAGAACTACGTACTTTTGTCTATACACTCTCTAGATACTGAAGAGCTGTTGCAAAATACGTTTAACGTGTAATAACCAATATTCACAATCTCTGGATAATATTACAAGTCAAAGGTAATAAAGAATTTTATTTTCAATAAATCTACGTTAAAGTGTATCTAGAAGTTAATAGAATATCTATTACATTGTTATTGTGCATTAGAGAATTATTCAATACAAAAAAGAAGTATAAAGAAAAGAACTGCAAATAATTACTAGGAATGTGTGTAACATTATTACAGAGTCTAATAAGTTTGACACGTACCAACTTTTAATAACCTATTTCTTCAATTTAATATTCAAACGTAGATCATTTCCAAATAGCTTTAGTAATATATCTAATATTCTCTACACTAAATGAAAAAAAGAGATGTAAGCATAAAATAAGAATATGTTGTATTGATGCAATAACTAACATTTTACGAGAATTTGCACATCCTTGAAAAGTGAAAATTGTTCACATTTGTACAACATTTCAGGTTATTTTTTTAGAAAAGCTCATTCATTGTTAATAGTGTACATTATTAAGCAAAATAAAGATACACTCTATTGCTTTTATATATTTTATGGACGGGTAAGAATGGTTTCGTGTCTAGTAACCTGAAGAGGTAATTCATCAAAGTTAGACCACTGTTATTAAACAGACGATATTGCCTACGCTACAGGCATTATTAATGATAATAATTATAAATACTAAATTAATTTTCATCATTACTACAAGAAACGTAATAATAATTATAGAATTTAGAATAGAATATTTTAGTCAAATATATATATATTTTTACATAGGTCTTTCCTAATGTTAAGGTGGTAAACTGAAGCGAGAAGGTACACTCTGGCGTAAAAACATCAATTGAGTGCATAGTTAAGGAGCTCTCTCACCCGTAATAGAATTTCTGAAGGGAAAATTACTACAACCTATATTGGGTTTAATCAGCAATAAAAGCGTAACGATGAAATCTAAAATAGTTTTTAACGTTACAGCACAATATTTACTACGTATTATGGAGGCAGGTGCAGTGAGTACAAGTAGAATGATAAGGCAGTGGAACAGTTGGTTAGATAGTCTATATAAGTAAGATGCTGTTTGTTCCACTAAAATACCGAATCTCTTATAATGTGTATTCATCTAAAGTCAAGATTAAAAATTGTGTATTATTCCCCTTTAAATAACACTATTTAATAATAGTGGGAAACGGTAGAGTGGAAGGGTGGCACTTTCAAGTTATATGTATGACTGTAACGATGTTGTATAACCTGTGTAAGTAATGTAATCTGCGACACCGACGTCTGGAGTTAAATAACAGTGGTTAAGGTTTTGGATATTTAAGTGGTGAGCATTGGACAAGTATGGTTCAGGCAACACACAACTACACAACTTGCAGGGGTATGCAAGTGATGGTTGGTACAGAAATGTAATTATATAATTATTTTTATCTCTGTTCCATAAATAATATGGAAACACAGTTGTATATATTTATTTTTACTTGAGTTACAATAGTAAAAATAAAAACAGATTTGTAAGCGTAATAATTGAAACATTTGATGAATGTTTTGCAAACCCAAAAGGAACATTATGTTTTATGTCCTCAAGGACTATTTTACATCAGCATATCAAATATACATGTTTTCAGATCTCAATTTAAAGTAGTATAAACAATTTCACATGTCTTACTTCAAATTGTTAATTGCGAGTAAATATATTTTCAGTTATTCTGTATTTATAATTGTAAACTACGCATTGGTGAATGATTTCCTTTGTCATGTCTCATTACGGGATTGTTTGTTGTAATGTATGATGCTACCGGATAACAGGACTGGTTGTAGACGCAAGCCAGGATCCGGTGGTGAAGGTCGGGAGGTAACGGATACACGAGTATGACGCCGTGTGACCTCGACACTAGGAAGGAAGCTATGATGGTCAGATTTATGATACTCTGCCTACTCCCTTAGTGGCCGTGTCTACCACATTTGTAATTTTTGTGAAACGCATAAAATAAAAAAGACAGTTGAAAGCAACCCGTTCGGAATTACAAATTCTAATGGAAACTCCCCTTTACCTATCGTAAAAATATTAATATAAAAAACATAAAATATGTCAAAAAAGGAATAAACATAGATTTGCAAGGTTTTATTGGAAAAATATTCTTTATGATGAACACAACATTCTAAATAATAGGTAATTAACGGATATAAAATGTGAAAATAATGTAAACGCTATACTTTTTTCAATGTTGTATAAAGCCTGGTTTGTAAATATCCATTTAAAGAAAGATAGATAACGTAAGGATCTTCAACTATGTTTATCACATATATTAGCTACTTTATTAGCTCAATCTAGCAACTAATTAAGAACCATATTTTCATTTTGGTGATCTTATACTCAATATTCAAGAACGTCGGGTTATTAAATATGGTATGATTTTATTGTTAGACATACTTCATTTACCTGTATTATTCTAAAGTACATAGAGTACACGCCCCTGATGGAATATTATATATATATATATATATATATATATATATATATATATATATATATATATATATATATATATAGATGAGCTTTGCCGACGGTATACAGAAGTATAACAGTAAATGTAATCAAAGTAGTAGTTCTTAAGCATGTATGGAAAGCCGTTAAAAATATAAAATGGAAAATATAAAATTATTTTTTGAAGGTAATTAATTAGTAGTGCCGCCAATCCGACTTGAAAATTGTACTCTCAAAAACATGTAAATGTTTGCCAGTAGTTAGTAACCTTTCCATCGAAACGCCTATTTTTTTATTTATGTGCATTCCGTTTTGATCTAAAATATACTGAACATTTCCTTTTCGGTGTCGGTTCTAGTTTTGCCTTCACTCGAAATTTGAAATACCTTACGTTTAACGTCAAAATTAATCATCGTATGATCACTGAATAACTAAAGAATTCTTCCAGAATGTCCCAATTTAGCTACACCTCTTGTACCCATAGTAACATTAGTGTTCGTAATATTAAATATGGCTCTAGAATTTAAAAAGTTTTATTCCTTCCTTTCTACACATCCTACACACACCTTCCATTGCAGTTTTTCGTCTTTCAATATTTATTTTGCCTAATATACTGATTGTTTTTCTTTACGTTTTTCGTATATCGGAGAGAGAAGAAGAGAAAAGTTGAGAGAGGGGTAAGAAGTTGGATGTAAGGGGAAGGGGTTGGATGAGAGGGTGTGAGGAGATAGATTGTGACAAAAAAGGCGTAGAGATACAAAGAGAGATTTGGCTATATAATAAAAATGTACGTGTACAAAACAATAAATGTGGAATAATAGATTTGATTCTATTTCACTCACATCCATGGTTTGATCAGTCAATTATGATACAAAGTTTATCTTAATATGCAGAGGTCATTATCGTTGAAGAATAACAAATACCTGGCCAGTGGAAATGGTGCTATTTCACGGAGAAATCTTTATTAATTATGCTGAAGCGAGAGTTGGGATCTTTACAAGAGGACGAGTAGTACGCGAAAGTTAATTAACTCTGCTTCCTTTTTTTGGACATCTAGATATTAGCAGATTCAAGACTATTATTTACGTTAACCTTTCTAGTAGTAGAAACTATAAGTACGAGTAATTGTTTTTATAATCGTATCAGATCTTATCCCTTCTCGTCAATGAGCGACTGTGCATTATTGAATAATAGAATTTGCTAAATCCTAAAATCATTGCTATTTCATTAATGGTTTCTCTTTTTGTCTTAGTAATTTCTTCCATAATATATGTAGATGGAAGAGCATTTTTACGGCATCACACAGAAGATTGTAGCCAGTGTTTGAACAAAAGACCCTGCTGCTTCAGTCTGGGTTCGCAAGTATCATTGTACAGTGTGCTATATCCAAAGGTGAATATCAAGAGTGGTCCATCACCATTTCTTGATCACTGGTATATAGGACAAAGCTTTCATTTTTAAAATGTTTAAATAAATAAGAAAAACTGTGCTGTGTGTGGCATAGGCTTGTAATGTTTTATTTAAAACATAATTAATTGCCATGGTTATATATATGGTTATACATGGTTATATATTCATCGTATTAAGATTTTCCGAAAATGATCTTTAACATTTCATAAATAATAGTACATCATTTACCTAATAAAATTTCACTAACTACTGTAGATTGCTTAATTTTAAACTTTGGTTAAATTAAATTAAAAACAGAAAAAAACTAAATGGATATTTTGACTTTGGAGAAGCATGAATATACATCTAACATGGAAATACATGCACAGATTTTAATCGATGTAACGTTTTGTTTAAAAGTTTACCGATACTGACTTATTAAATGACTATGAAAATGCCATAGTCACACCTTTTTGTGGAAACCTTCTTTAGGAGTGTGACGGTGTCATTTTAACAATGGTTCAAAAGTTTGGTACTGTACGTCAGTACGCCTAAGAATACAAGAACGTTGCATCCGTTGTGTAAATCATTAATTAATATTCTTTTAAATGTTGAATAAATGTGTAATAAACATAATATACCGTTAGTAATTTTTATAGACACCAGCCTTTTAGTATTCTAACCATAAAATATCTTCGCCATTTGGAAAATGTTATTTAACAACGTACTGTTTCCCCCAGCACCTTTTAACATTTTAGACAGTTATTATTCGTTTATGACTAAGCACAATGTATCAGGATAACAATCATACAATTTACAGTTATTTAGGTTACAATCTATTTTAAAACATTCGGTCATATAGTCTTATATGAAACCTCCCTTATGTAGGAGTATATTCCAGAATGTTTTATGAAAATGAAAGGTTATTGGCTAGACCAGACCACCATCAACCTGGGGTTCCTATTGACATAGTGTGAGTGGCGAGGCAGGTTTGTCGACAAAGTAAATTTTTGTTTGATACAAAGTTTGGTGGTGATACGCACTTGCCGGGTATCATTATATTATTATATTTTTTAATTGGCAGCATTACACACAAGACAGGTTGGTATAGAAATGAGCATTAGACTGATAAAAAGGGTTAGTACGAGTATCAAGATTCCTCATACAGATTCTGCAGTTTTAGTATTCACCTTACCTTAGTCAGAAAATTCGTATAGCCTTGGTGAAGGCTATTAACATAAACAGCCTATATGTGAGACTAAAACATGTTCCACACCAAGATATCAGGCAGGACAAAAGACGGTTGTTTGTATTTGACTTAAATGCCGTAATTTCAAAACAATTAGCTTCAAAGCCCCGATGACTGACTACCTTGTTGCAAAGTGATATACAGTAGATTAGTAGAAGGTTGATTGTCTTAAGGAACACTAATTAATAATACATATTTAATTGTTTAACGTGGTAAAGAGGGATATACATTTGTATTTCAATTAATTCTTCATATCACTTTTCGTGTTTCGCTTTCCTCTTATAAAACCCGATTGTCCATGGAGCGCCAGAGTTCGATCTCTGCAAACGGAACAAACCGAATACGTGTATACATATAGATTATACAATACATACAAGTAGCTAAGTATTGCAGAGAAGATCTTATGCAAGGTGAAGGTGGCGAGTCAAAGATTAAGCTATCCTGATCTGGAGCCGGAAGGTTCAGGACTCTCCCACTCGCGACCGTAGAGAAGATCTTATGCAAGGTGAAGGTGGCGAGTCAAAGATTAAGCTATCCTGAGCTGGAGCCGGAAGGTTCAGGACTCTCACACTCGCGACCGTAGAGAAAATCTTATACAAGGTGAAGGTGGTGAGTCAAAGATTAAGCTATCCTGAGCTGGAGCCGGAAGGTTCAGGACTCTCACACTCGCGACCGTAGAGAAGATCTTATACAAGGTGAAGGTGGTGAGTCAAAGATTAAGCTATCCTGATCTGGAGCCGGAAGGTTCAGGACTCTCCCACTCGCGACCGCAGAGATGATCTTATACAAGGTGAAGGTGGTGAGTCAAAGATTAAGCTATCCTGAGCTGGAGCCGGAAGGTTCAGGACTCTCACACTCGCGACCGTAGAGATGATCTTATACAAGGTGAAGGTGGTGAGTCAAAGATTAAGCTATCCTGATCTGGAGCCGGAAGGTTCAGGACTCTCCCACTCGCGACCGCAGAGATGATCTTATACAAGGTGAAGGTGGTGAGTCAAAGATTAAGCTATCCTGATCTGGAGCCGGAAGGTTCAGGACTCTCCCACTCGCGACCGCAGAGATGATCTTATACAAGGTGAAGGTGGTGAGTCAAAGATTAAGCTATCCTGATCTGGAGCCGGAAGGTTCAGGACTCTCCCACTCGCGACCGCAGAGAAGATCTTATACAAGGTGAAGGTGGTGAGTCAAAGATTAAGCTATCCTGAGCTGGAGCCGGAAGGTTCAGGACTCTCCCACTCGCGACCGTAGAGAAGATCTTATACAAGGTGAAGGTGGTGAGTCAAAGATTAAGCTATCCTGAGCTGGAGCCGGAAGGTTGAGGACTCTCACTCTCGCGACTTCTGACCCGGGGAAAGTGTTCCCATCACATCACATCTGCTGCCATTGTACGGTGGCGCTCTGCTGGTTGGACTCTGTAATTGCTGATAGCTCGCTACTGATAACTACACGACCATTGTTATCAGCTGACTGGCCCGTGGGCCCATGTAGAATACAACCAGTCGCTGGACGGGAGGCAGCACTTCCTTTCCCGGCTTCAATCACATAAACTAAGATTGATATTGTTGAAAATACCACTAGTACTAATTGCACTAATATAATCAAAGATAATATTTAAAGGCACTCTCCAAAAGTACGACTGTTGAATAGCTTCTAGACATATTTCGAAACCACTCTATCTTCAAACAACGCACACACTACTTCTTAGCACTGCGTGCGGTGAGGACATAGGTTGTTGCGGCTGGGGAATGACCTGAATAATTAAACAATGTGAACAGTATATAATATGCAGTATTTTGTTTGTAGTGTCGACACATGCTATGTAATTGTACAAGAAAATAAATCTTCCTATTGTTGTTTCTCTATAATGTACTAAGTTGTATCTTAAAAAAAAAAAAAAAAAAAATTGGAAGGATTTTGAATTTAATTATAGAATGCAGCTAGTTAGATTATTTATGTCCTAAACAGTTATTATTAAAATTGTCTTAAACTCCACAGAAACAATCATAAAAATATGATGTTAGGAACGTCATTACTTTGGATTATGTGAGCAATATTTTTAAGATATTTTTAGAACTTGGTTTGTGTTCTATGTGACTATTGTTTTGCAAGTTAATGATGTTGGAAGTATAATGATAAATGTAGCTTATATTTATCTTTACGATTTTTCATATTTTATATACTTTTGGACACTCAGATGATGAAACTTGTGTTTTTATAACGAAAGTATCTAGTTTACTTGCGGTATTAAAGAGACGGTTTATCAGTCAGCACCCTAGATTATACAACTACTCGAATGTGACCGGACATGTGAAAGTATCAAAGATTACCAACAGGAAACACACATTAAACATTATTTATACTAATAGAGATTGCTGAAATCTTTGATGTAAGTCAACCTCTTACGGCGGAAGAGGTGTAATGACATGTATCAGAGGATGTGTCGACATCAAAATCACATGTTAATATCTTTAATTGTTACACAAGAGATACACTCATCCAATGTTATAGAGTGAGCACTAAGATTGCCATCTATAGAGTGAGAGGTCAGATAGCAAATATTTGAACGGGAACATTCAAAGTTACCAGGCGCAACCATAACGACCTCAGAGCTAACTAAAATATTACCCCGGATCTCGGTACACCACACCCGTATCATTTGTAATTATTTATTTACCGTGTAACTAACAGCCAAGTAAGTAAATTTGTGTCTTTTTGATTTATATACAATGATATTATATTTATTTTGTATTTTTCAGACGGTACAAAAAACTGTTTACAGTAAACTGTGAGACTGAAGAAGTGAATTTGTGGAAAAATATGTGATAGATGGTTATGAATTCGTTATTTGTATTTGACTTATTTATCCTTTTTTAGTTCACCATATGCAATGATACGATTAAAAAAAATTTAAATCGTCTTTAAAAATGTGAATGAATTGTGAATGTACAAGAAGTTAAAGTAACCACGTAATAATAATTTGATTGACGTTCGCCATGTAAATCAGCGAAGCTAAACCGGATAGATAATACAGCACAAACTCTTGATTGGCCCTGGTAGGGTTCATCTTTGGTCTCGTGGATAGAAGTTTCATGTAAACCTTTATGTCACCGTGTTTGAAAGCCAAGAAGAAAGTGGTCAGCCTGTTAATACGTGTACGAGTCACAAATTTATCGATGACATGCGATAAAATGTTTATGGGGATTATATCGTCAGCTAAAGAGAGAGCAAAAGGTCACACAGAGTACCATCATCCCATGTTGTGGTTTACAACCTTGTCCGTGTACCTACCTCTTCACCATTCCACTTTTCATCAGTGACATACTTCTTTAATTCAGTCGGGATAGTAATGTAACTCATCCAAGTGTCGACTCATGCATCCATTTAATATATTTAGTACTGTAAAGCTAGTACAAATTATTACAAGTTATTAAGGACCTGAAAAGTATTGAAAGGAAGGACGTATAGACTCCAAACTTGATACATAGGTTCCTCTTGATCGAAGGAAGAAATTTATTGATTTTGGGGTCAAAGGGCAGTATAACTGCCCTAAAAATCGTTACAGACAGTTCTGTAAAGACGTTTGTTACGTTTTATCGAGTCCTCCGATACTCCGTTGTATTGGTTTATTAAGTACTAAGAGTTACCCGCGACTTCGCATGCAATTACCTGTTGAAAAACAGGGACACCACGGTAATATTCTTTTTAAATTACATTATAAACACTCCTGAGACGAGTTACAGTCACTGAAAGATATTAATATTAATCTCCTGATCCTTTTCTGATTTAAGTTTGAAGAACAGTGTTTTGAGACACTCAGGTCGGAGAAACACTTTTTATAAGTATCAGTGAAATAACATAATATGAGATACATCCAATGACTACATCCAATGATTTTAATAGTTAACAGTTTAACTATTTTGGCCAGTGTGGGGGAATTCTATTTTCAAAGTGCTTAGCTTTTCAATAATAAATGTTGAGGTTAGACTTTCAGCTGTGTAGTTTAGACACAGAAGCAGGTATATTTTAGGTACATATTATGTCAGTGTTTATAGTTACAAACTGCAGATGTTTAAGCGAAACGGCTAATGGCTCTTATTTAGACTTTGCGTATATCAAAAATTTGTAAAATGCGTATACTAATTGCTATTGTAATTTACCCCAGTCTAAGGTATTTTTGGTTCTATACTTGAGTATGCCGTGTTCCTCGATCAAGAAATGTATACATATATACAAATACATGAGAACCCTTCTATCATGAAATAATTAAACACTGCCTAATTAATATTAATTTGCTAAAATATATAGTTAAAAGTATATTTTTACAAAATAAAATTTTCTAATCTGAATCTTACATATTAGCAAAGCTAAATCCTATTAACCTTAACAGCGATTGCAGAAAAGGTTTAAATAAGAAGTGTCGTTACTATTAAGCTTACTTTATGCTTTCAAGACCATAAATGTAAACAAATAAAAGTCAATTATATTGCTTTGATGTCATTTTTCAATGTTTATACGTAACAGTTGGTCAAATATAGCCTAACAGGCTCTTTCAGTTAATAACATATATTTCCAGTAATGCATTTTTTATTGAAACTTTTGCAAATTATTTTGGAGGTCTGATGTCGGAGAAAAAAACCCTTCTTTAGTGCAAGTCTAGAAAAGATATACCTACGTACCAAATTTCATGTCTGTAGCTTTGCTGGTTTTTACTGGGCTTAAAGAATCAGTTAGTTAGGATATCTCCTTATATATTACGATTATGAGATGTCATGGCTATAAAAAGACTGACAGGTTTACGGTCGGTAACCTCAGGTAGAATATTAACTATATGTGTATCGTGTAACCTAACTAGTTCGACAATTCAATACAACGATCAGTGTCACACAACCTTTACAGCTAAATGGGCTGTCACTGATTGTACTTTACCAGTTGACAGATAGATAAAACTATCGGGCCATGTCTTGTCACAGTAAATCTGCACTAAATCAGTTATTTATTAATCGATTTAAATAATTTTTGTGACATTAGTTTTGTGATAAAATCCTCTAAAAACTATTATTCTTGCAAAATCTTGAGACAAAATGGTAGTTTTTAAGATATTCAAAGTTTAGTCAAATTTGGTGTAATTTTATTTATTAGCTCTTAAGATATTAATTTTTTTATAAAAAACATACAGACAGACAGATGAAAAACTAAGCATCAGATGCCCATGTTCATATGGTGAAATATGTTTGTCTTGACTTGAGCAATAACGTGGCATATCTTGGTCCAGAGTGTTACGGAACACCCTGTATCTCGCTATACACTAGTACGTTTGAGTTTGAATAAAAATTGAAAGAGACTGATCGAAGTGCTGGCTTATATTGATATTATATATATATATATATATATATATATATATTAAATATATATATATATATATATATATATATATATATATATATATATATATTAAATATATATAATTTATTAACACAATTTCTTAATGATCTTCAAGATTTCTCTTCTTTAAAATTTTCATGGGTATATTCAAAATCTAAAGTCACGTTTCTAGATTTAGATGTTTTTATTGAATCTGGATTTCTCCAAACTAAATTACACATAAAAGAGACTAACACTATGAATTATCTACATTTCTTAAGCTGTCACCCAATGTACGTCAAAAAATCCATTCCAAAAAGTTTGTCAGTAAGAGCAAAGAAACTATGCAGCAGCCAATCTGATTTCTTAAACTACATAGAAAAATTGGGTAAAACCTTCAAAGATTTGGATTGCCCCGAAAAAATTGTCAAAAATCAAATTAATAAACCAAAATGTCCAAAAAATTCATATGATCATTCAGAAGAACCTAACTTTATTACACAATTCTTCCCTGGTCTACACAAAATTAATTCTATGATAAAAATTGGATTTAATTTACGTCAAAGTTCCCCTGACACTTCAAATTTTATTTCAAAAGCACCTCGAGTAATTTTTAGAAGACCTCCAAATTTGAAAAATAAGCTTGTTAACACACTAGTTCCAAAATCTATCAACTATAAAAGAAATGGATGTGATCCATGTAAAAAATCACGATGTGGCACATGTAAAATTATGAGTTCATCAAGAGAATTCAATAGCAGTAGTACTGGAATGACCTATCCTATAATTGGCAAAATTGACTGTAATTAAAAAAATGTAATATACCAAATTAATTGTAAGTTTTGCTCCAAACAATATATTGGCCAAACATCGAACCATTTAAGAATCCGTATGACAGGGCATAGGTTTGACATTTTCCATACAGATGAAGATAAACCATTGGCAAGACATTGTATAGAACATAAACAAGACAAAATTGAAGAGAGTTTTAAATTAAAAGGAGTACACTAACTACCACAATGCCCTGATGAAAACTACAACAGATTAAAATTAAAGCACATGGAGCAAGCTCATCAAATTATGTTGAAGACAAAAAATCCATTTGGTCTAAATTTAAGATAACTTTTTAAATAAGTTTACATTCAAAATGTGGCATAAATTACAAGTTGTATTCCACCCTTTATAAAAATCAACTGTTCCAACAAGATTGAATTAGAAAAATTTCACGTCAGCTGGACTTTATCATATGTTATGCACTGTGTTTACATTTATGTTTTCTTAATTCTTGTTTACGTGTTATATTTTTGTATTTATTTTTATTTAAAACTTCCTGAAGACGGGGGTATTAAATCCCCTGAAATATAGAAGTGAAAAATAGTTCTTTTATTTTCTTCTATTCAATACAGTGATTAGTAGTATATATATATATATATATATATATATATAAATTTATGTAACAAAGTGTTTGTGGACATATTATAGCCACTATCATTTAGGACAGGCCAAGAAAAACACAAAGCGTCTACCCTCCAAAACTTACAAAATTATATCAACGATATTCACAACAGCGTCTGTTGTAGACATGTAGAAGTGTTTTGTCACAGTAATTAGCAAAACTTTCATAGCTAATTAACAAAGGGCCTTATGTAGCCACAAATACATTTTAAACGCAGGTTTAATGTGTTTACTGAGTAGTGTTCGGCCGTGTCGTGTTGTCTACAAGCAGTAATTAAGAAGGAAGTCTACTCGTGGAGTAGCTAACTCCAGACACGGACTACACCGGGCTTTCTCCAGCTGGAGTCTACAGTGCCGTGGTAAAGGTCCCCTGCACATCCGTGCCTTATCGGCCTGGAGCCTTGTCTGTGACATTTACACTGGTGCGAGATGTTCCGGCGAACTCCGCGTGGCGTGTGTGATTTTATCAGTCGACTATTGTCTCTTGTAACTTTTGTCCCGCTGTCGGTTTTAGGTCATCTATTTTGTCGTAAAGGTTTTCTTCTTCTGGTAATTTATTGGCCCAGACTTCCTTGGCTTTCATTCGTATTCTTTGTAACTTACACTAGTGTGAGGTTTCTTACACTAGAATGAGACTCCTTACACTAGTGTGAGACTTCTTACACTAGAATGAGACTACTTACACTAGTTTGAGACTTCTTACACTAGAATGATACTCCTTACAGTAGTGTGTGATTCCTTTCATCGCATGAAACTTTTTACACTAGGATGATATACTTTACACTAGTGGGAGTTTTCTTACACTAAAATGAGACTCCTTACACTAATGTGAGATTCCTCTCGTTTGAGACTCTTTACACTAAGATGAGACTTTCACACTAGAATCATACTACTTACACAACAAACTAGTGTGATACCCTACACTAGTTACTTGAATAGCAATGCTGAAAGCTGTATCGAAATTATACTGTGCTCTGCTATACCGAAGAAAATCTAATAAGCGGTTTCTAATACCTACCCACATTTTTACTACAAACTCTTTTCTTGTAAGTGGTCAGAATGCAAAAGAAGAGGAGTCAAAGTTAAAAGAAATAAAATAAAATAAACATTTAATATTGCTATAAAAAGAGTACATTTAAGTGACTAATTTATGAAGAACCGTGTTAGAGATACACTAACGCTAATTACCTACATTCTCATGAACAGGTATTTTATAATCGTTTAGCTGCTATGATGGATTGAAAATGATTAAGACACGTTAGGATATACGTTCAAACACAGGTCGAATGAAGTCATTTTTATATGTAAATTTTTAATGAAATGATAGGCCAGTCTCATTTCATTCTTATTTTGTGTTACGGTTACATAAATGATTTGAACCTCAGCTCTCTCTTACATTTCCAAAAAACTCACATCTAAAAAGCCGATTTTTTTAGATCATATGGCAATTAGCCCCCGTTCTAATCACTTATTTTTTCGAAATATACAAAATTGAAGGTTTTACACAATAAAATACAATCTATTGAGAATATGATAACCATATCTTACAAAAGTATTCATGATTATGCGTGTAACCAATTCATTGTTTCCTCAATACAACTCGTTGAAGTCAGCTTGTCAATTACATACTAAAATATTGCGTTTTACACAGAAAAAGATACAATCACCTATAAAGTTAATTTATGTTGCTTTGTCTGAATTTACTGTGCATTGTACAGATACCATTGAATATGCATTACAAAAGCAACAATGGAAGCATAACATTCAAAGTACCGCTAATCTCTGTTAATTCAGTTTTGTAATAATTTATTAACATTTAGTGAACAAAATCTTAGTTGGTACTGTAAGCAAAGCATTGTAATTCATCCAAATATTAACATGGCATGTATTTTTATGTTTTACTGAACATATGCTTATTTTATTATTTCTTCACAATGGGCTCAGACTCTCCCGCCAGATTTTGGGGAAAGAAATACGAAGTCTGTCTGTCTGTATGCACTATAACCGCTAAACAACGTCAACTACTTGGTTGAAGTTTACGGTGTTACTCTATTTCTATTGCATCAACAATGACATGAAAATTAGTCGCATCGGTGTATTGGGAGATTCAATTTCTGATGTCAAAAAGTAACTCTGGTCAACGAGAAAAGGGAAAAAAAGATTAGCAAACATTAGTAAGCAATGAGATTTATTAGAAAGAGTAATCACGTGATTCTTTTCAATAACTGATAAATATGTACGAAGATGTTACTTTATTCAATTTGTTGGTACAAATCTTTTTAAAGTAATCTACATCTAACAAAAACATAGATTTTATAAATTTGGGACATACTATAGAACTGAATAACATAGAATTATAGTATATATATATATATATATATATATATATATATATATATATAATATATATATACAGAATAAAATAAACAAACAAAAGAAGATATAATACTATAATATATGTATATATTATACTATAATATATATTTTATATATATATATATATATATATATATATATATATATATATATATATATATATATATATAATATTTAATATAATATTTCTATGAGAGTTTGCGTACGTCTCTCGCGCATTTGATTTTTCTGCGACGAGAGATTTAATTTATTTATTGTATTTTTACATGAGGTTGACTACCGTGACCATATTATAACCACCGAAACACGAAAATATGTTTCAGAAATAAGGACACTATGATTCATATTTTTAAATCTAAAATATGAATGTATCCAGTATGATATGTTTGTATTCTCTTGTATACGGCTTCCAGCTCAACAATTTAACAGTGCACTAAGAGTGTAACTATGAACAATTATATGGATGAATCTTGTTTATGCCCACCCCAACCAAGCCGAAATGTAATACGAGTGCTTAGCCCCAGTATCACCAAACAGATAACAGAGGAACAAACACACGAGTACTGCCCGATTGACCTTGACAATTTCACCGACTGTTGGAGAGGGCTCTGCTCTGTCGCTCCGCTCGCTATACACTGCGATGATACCGAACACGTCCCCATAGACCAGATGTAGGACACTCGCTCACGTTCCAAATGACCAATACGTCACTTTCGCCGGGAAAGCTGACGAGGTCCAGGGTGACCTTCCATCTCCTACACCTTCACAGTGCAGATGGTAGCCACCTTGACTCGTCTGTTTATACAATAATGTTCAGATATAAATAGTGTTGTCACACCTAGAGATTTCCTCATGTTTTAAATTGAATCAAGGTCGACCCAATATTCTGTTGTTCTTACTTGCTGTGTAAGGCAGAATAAGAAACTTCCAAGTAGGCATTTTGGTCCTGATTCACTATATAGCAGAATCATTGACGTTCAAGAAGGTATGTAGGATTTTATTTGATACTTACTATCTAAAGCAACTGTTCACTTTCAAGTACTCCCAGGCTTGGTTCCGATTAACTGTCTACTAGAATTATTAACTTTGATATACTTTGGTATCTAGGAGTGGAACTGATTTGCTGTATCAGAAAATCATTAATCAACAAGTTTACATTTATTGCTTTCAAAGGTTATTGCAGTGGCGTAGCTACCTTGGGTGGCACCCCGTGCGAAGTTGGTGGTGTCACCCCATCGAAAGTAAAAAGTAATAAATTTTATATGATAAAGGTCATGGATATATTTTTTTTCTTTTTATTATCTATCAATATAGAATAATACACGTTTAACAATTCACGCCAACCAAACACAACACACTTCACGAAACAAATTAGAAATGTTGCAACTGAAACGTCAAAGATCGCGAGTATGGGACGGGGAATCCCCCACGACAGCGTCAGGCCCTTTTTGCGGGGATCCTCCGAATTGTACATAGAGCTGAGGTAATGCTAGTGGAGGAATCCCCGAAAAAAAAATTTTTGTGCTAGCGATTTATTTTTTGTTTGTTTGTACATTGTTCTCAAAGTTGAGAGGCCGGGTGGGTGTCACCCCAAAAAAGGTGACACCCAGTGCTGCCCCCCGCCCCCCTTTTGCTACGCCACTGGGTTATTGTTTATCTTAATAGTTTTATACTGCTGTATTAATCTCGTCACTTTTTTGTGTTACATCGTTCGTTTGTATACTAACAGGAAAAGTGTTACGAAGTAAAGCACTAGTACAACAGAACAATTAACTCTCCACAACGTGTAGGTGCACTCAAGGTGAATGTCTTACAAGAAAGTGAGGTGGAGTGAAGCGATACGTGTAACTGCATAATACTCGTATGATAGAAACCCAGGCTGTTGCCACGTCACTGCTTCAGTTCCGCAGTGAACGTGTTAATCTAAACTCCGGGTTGTCTTTTAGTTGTTATAGAACATTTTCACACGTCGGTGCTCATCGTTCGATTCTTGTACTTTTGAAACTCTTATTAAACTCAGATAAAATTCACAAACGTGAAATGTAATTAATACTTTTTAGCGAACATTTACTTAGGCTATATATAAAATACCTTTATTATTTTATTTTTATTTCTTATGTACTAAATTAATATCATTATTATATACTCATCTTCCTTGCATAAAAAACTAATTAGTAGATATCAATAAAATAATTTATAAAATATCAAACCGGCATTTAAAGTTGGTGTTGTTCATCATTGCTTTGTTGTTCATTGTCCTAACGTTTCGGGGTGATGTTTTTAAATATTTTTAGAAAATTTCCAATTTATACAAGTTTATTTAAATTTAATTGGTTTTATGAGTGTTTTGATACATATGGGTTAAAAATCGCGTAACTAGAGAAAACGTTTTTAACTTGACTTGCATTCCAATTTTTACCTACTATATGTGATGTAATATAATAAATGAAACCTACACACTCGTAAGAATGTCCTTGATTCTGCTGTAACCCACCTACAGGCACTTCGTTAAAGAATTATTTAAAACCTTTAAACTTAAGAATTTGTTGCTAACATCGCACAACATAATGGAAATCAAGGCAGAGTAGAAGTTTGTAGGCTGTTAGGTGTAAAATATGGATTTAACTGCTTGAAAACGCTACATAACGCCGATTGAACTGCATGCTATTAACGCTGAATGTTTATCTGTACACAAGACAAACTGAACAGGTCAATACGGCAACATCCTAATTTAATTTCAATAAAGATTAAATCACAAAGAGTGCTCCCCTGGGATTCGAACCCGGATCTCTTACTTGCGAACGAGCATGATACCACTACACCACAGAATCCTCACTTTTTACAATTCAGTTATTTTGTATTTAACTATTACTATTGTTGTATGAACGGTTGTGTATGAAATAACCTGAAATAAATGTGACGTTGCCCGGCACAGCGCGCCGTACGGATCTGCACAGAGTATCCCAGCTCTAGCTCTGTTTCAGCAATCACTCAAATGGTTTTACACTTCAGTTTGTTTGCTTCTTCTTA
Source organism: Homalodisca vitripennis (assembly GCF_021130785.1). NCBI lineage: Eukaryota > Metazoa > Arthropoda > Insecta > Hemiptera > Cicadellidae > Homalodisca > Homalodisca vitripennis. The sequence goes on from NC_060210.1 coordinate 173,978,522, forward strand.
CTGCCAGTGAGTGACCAAACAAAGATAAGTTGTAAAGGAACTTCAATAAGTGCGAATCATGTCTTAAAGAGTATTGAAAGTGAAAAGTAAAAAGCAGAAAGAGGCTTATGGAACAGGAAGCTTTAACTTCTGACCTCAGTGACGTTTATAGAACGCAAAGAGAGTTTGAACTATGTAATAGTTCAGTTTTATTAACATAGTTTATTGCGTTTTTTTATTTGTTCCCTTTTGGGAAAAAATATTGTGGCCTATTATTCAGAGTAACCTATCAAAATCATGACAGTGAGTCCATATTTTATCAAATTAAAAATAACATCATAAGCCTTTTACAATAGTTTTATTATAAAATTGATGGGTTGGTATTTCAACACATTAACGTTCAATTCCTACATGTTTGATTTTCGGTGTAAAAACTTTGATAAGGTAGGGGTGACATTTTTGTATGGCATTTCTCAGTATATTCCAAAAAGTTACGAAGAATGATCGAAAAACACTGTTACAAATCGAAATAACAATTTTTACAATACATTAAAAAGTATTTTTCATTTTGTTTTTGGCTTGTAACTTTTTAACTTAAGACTAGCAGTTGCTCGTGTATTTCCACGGAATTTCTTATTGAATAAAAGGTACGTCTTAGGCATGTTAGGAATGTTTAAGTGGCTTAATAAACATTCCGGAAAATAAGTAATGGTCACTCGAAAATATTGCAATTTCCTCATCCAATTTCAGATAATTTATCTTTGGATCAAAGAATTTCACTAACACTTGAAATATTTTTGAACAACGAATAATACGAAGTACGTGGTAATAATCTTATTGAAAGGACTTATGATCTAAGATGATGGAACTCAATGGTAATTTTGAATTGGAAAACATATCTATAGTACATATTTAGTGGTAATTGTTAAGAGGTTCAAGAGTTAACCAAATTACTACTGGCTGTCATTTCAGGTTTAGTGAGTGAATAAACATTTCTGGTTCGAACCAATTATTATGTTTCACATAGTATAGTATAGTATAGTTTGCCTTGTTGCCACGATTTTAAAAGATATACATACATACTCGGTGTGAGAAGACTATTTCAGTCAAAACTTGTCTACTTTCGTAAGGTGTCTTCTTCCGGTTTAAGTTATTCCCGATGCCGTTTTAGCGTTTTTAATGTTGCCCCGATTAAGAAATAGTAGCCTCTAATAGGTTGTTATCAAAAGACTAATGTACACTCAAAAAGTGACTACTTCTTATCATCTAAATTTATTGCCGGTCTAAGGTATTTTCGGGGCGTAACAGCGCTTGCACGGTTGCCCCGATCACGAAAATACGTAAATAAATCTGAAAAATCTCCTTTGGTTAAAAAGCGTACACTTACATTCAAAATGATCTACTTCCGGTCTATGGTTTTCCGGCGCCATAGTAGCGTTTACCTTGTCCTGATTAAATAAGTATATACTTTGGTTAGTCTGAAAATGTTTTTTTTTCAGTAAAAATAGCCAATACTTCCGGCCATTGTAATCTGCTTATGGTCTAAGGTATTTCTGATGTTGGTATTCCGTATAGGGCACAATACGCATGTATGTCAAATTTTACATTTCTAGTACATCAAGAAGTAAAAAAAAAAACAAAAATATGGATATCAGAAAGTTGGAAAATTAGCGACGAGTGAGTGAATGAGTGAGTAAAATTTCATCTGTATTACTTCCGTTTACTTTGGAGTAGCAATTTACCTGTTCAGTAAGCTTACACGTGGACATTTCGGGTAAAAGTGTTTCGAGCTCCACAGGTGGTGTATCCGATACCACGAGATTGTAGAGAAATCTGAGAGGCGATTGGAGAAGAGCTGTAAGTGTGAATTACAGGAACCACCGGCACTTCCTTGAGGACTCAGTGACTATTCTAGAGTCGGATCTGGTTCCGCAAGGGGCGAGCTTGGATTGGTTTCAAATTGTATTGCTCGCTTTCATTAGCTAAAATACCCAACACCCACATATACACAAATACCTATAGTAGCTATATATATATATATATATATATATATACTATTTCACTTATTGAAATAAAAAAACAAAGATTATAAGGCTTCTATATATTTCGTGGGATTTAATACCCACATCTTCAGGAAGCATAATATAAATGAATAAAACAAGAAACAAGAAACACAACAAATAAAATAACCAAAAATGTAAATACGCAACTAAAACATTCAAAAAACCCAGCTGATATATCATTAATGGCACAGATGAAAATTTGGAAAAGTTAAAATTTAAATTATCTTAAAATTAGACCATTTGGGTATTTTGATTTTAAAAGTAATTGATGTGCTTGTTCCAGATTTTTTAATTTTAATCTATTTAAATTCTCTTCAGGACAAAGGAAGACCTTATTAATTCCTTTAAGGTTATAACATTCTTCAATTTTGTCTTTTTGGTGCTCAGCAGCATGTTTATATATATATATATATATATATATATATATATATATATATATATATATACGTGTGTACACACACACACACAAGCGCGCGCGCGACTCGCACTTATTATAGTATTTCATACATACATTCCACGCCTTTTGTACGATGGCAATAGTAGCCAAGTTTTATCCCTTAAGAACAGAGTTAAACCTTAAACAATACGTTCTTATTTTTACTGTAGGGTTAAGAAAAATTGTCTATTTTTATAATATAATCAATACGCATTCTAATACTTGTTAGTTATTCTAGTCAATGTTATACTTTTTAAGTATTCTAACTACAAATTTGGAAGTGTTTTTAAATTTGCTCTACATAGCTATTAGAAATAATTTTGAAGATTATTATATTGAATGCGTATTCGTGAAATATTTAAACTGAGACTTTTCATAACATTACGGCACAATATAACACATTAAAAGTGTTTGAACATTAGCAATGTTCTAATGTGATTAAAATCAACCCAGTACAGTCGGCCCATTAAAACACTAAAACGTGAATATGTAGTATAAGTTGACTGAAACATAAAAAACTAGAGATAGTCTGTGAATGCAGCAAGGACAGCCTGGACGAGAGCATGTGAAGGGAGACAACGCGTCGCTGGCTTGGCGGGAGAGAGGATGCTCGCCACGGTCTCTGTTGTGTACTGCAGGCCAAGGCTACGATCATTCAACTACAATTATTAATTACTGTCAGTAGTTCACAAAAGCCTAGTATCTTCCAAAATTTTACATTACGATAATATGAAGTGTATGTAATATGAGTGTTAACTTGATCACTGGCAAGATTTGTTTCTTTTACACAGCTTCGATTGTAACCGTGGTGTCGGTTCGGTTTCGGTCATGGAGACCCAACTCAAGTTTTTATATTATTATTTATTTATATTATTTATTAATATATATTATTTATTTATTCAAGAATTGATACATTACTGGTTCTGCTAAGTTATTTCAACTGAAAAGAACTGTAGGGTAGAGTACCCAATATAAATAGTTTTAAAATCTGGGTAAATTTACATGTATTAAAATGTTACTACTTCATTTATTTTCTCTCTTTAATGTCGAAGGCGAAGGCGCACTGGATGGGCGAAAATAAGGAATTAAAATAGTTGCTAATATAGATTATTACCGAACCAAAAGCCAACTGATAGGTATAAAACAGTCTTTGTCTTGATACGTTCTGCTGTATTTACACTTGTTTAATTTGATCCTCACCTTCTACAAAATATTTGGCAAACTTACTTACAGTATCTTCCTTTGTTTACTCTGCTACCTTTATTTTATTCCTACATCCAACGATTTCCTTTGTTTTCTGCTCAGTAGACTAAACTCTGCCATGTTTTTAATATCGCCTTTTGTGTTTTTAAAACGAGCCATATAATATTCGTTCTCCTTGCACCTAATCATATTGTTCGCTCTATTTCTAAAGTTTGTATATGTTTTCTGTATTGTTTGTTATTTGGTTTCGACTCTCAGATTCTAAATCGCCTATCCCTAGATCATAGTCCATCCACACTTTTATGCTTTTATGTTTTTTCTCTATGGATAAAAGACGTTCAGATAAGTTTGGTTCTCTGTTCTCATTATACACTAATAATAATAATAAATATTGTTTTTCTGTAAAATGTTCAGAATACGTTTTCATATATCGAATTTCAACATCATTTAAAGCACTGATAAGACATATATTTATATTTCAGTTAAAAATGTAATATATGACGACATAAACAAATTATTTTAATTGACTGAAACAAATCTGGCATCACAATCATGAATTTTCCATGAATATATAACATTTGTACTTTCAATGTAATTATGTATATACTGTACAATGTTACTAGATTAAATTTGCAAGCACTTAGACTACTCTGCTCAAAAGATTTCAGACGGTAGCGCCCAGACTGGTGGTGGAGAGGCCTACATGGTAGACGTAATTACCGCCTATAGGCGCGCATTTTGGCGGCGGCAGCGCGTATCGCCGGAACATTACAAAACAGTTAATTTACGTGCAATTGTTATATGTGTGAGGGCGGACATGTGTTTACATAGAGCGGCTATTGTCCTGTCTTGACCTTACCGTCTATAGATAGGCTTTAGTGTCGTGCCTGTAACTGTGTGATCGGGAATTGATAGTCCTGGAGTCGAGAGCCACTTTGTATTGTATAAGGACACATTCTGGCATGTCTTAAAATTGATATCTTAAGACTTGAACGTCAGCCACGCCAATCTTTTTGGGGCAGGTAGAAATGAGGGAGTATTGGGTTAAAATTTGACGCGATAACTTTTTCGCAAATTTCTTTAGCTTAATAAGCTAAGCAAACCTTAAGGTCAAACCACTGTTTGACTGAAAATGGCTTCATCTAGATTTCGTTTTATCGTAGTTTTCTTCAACTTCACCTTTCATTCTAGTTTTTGGAAACTACTATTAGTTATATGACTGACAGTCGATTTTAAGTGTGTTGGCACTAGAGAACATTAGTATAATGTGACTGTTCTTAAATGTAAATAACGGGCAAAAACGAGTTATACTTGTTTATAATGAAAATTCTCTAGTGCCTATGAACTATGATCTTAGAAAAAATGTTTCGTTAGTGCGGTGGCACTAAATAAATAATAAATAAATGTCTTTTTTAGTGTAAATTATTCTATCGATTTCAAAGAAATCAGGTTCGTGTTTTACAATCCAAATTGGCTTTTGGTTCCCAGAATATTGAGATTTCACTGCAACCAACAATCTAAGGTTCACTATGTGTTTTATTAACGCAGATTGATGACTGTATTCAATAAAAACGATTCAAACATGATTTGTGTGCGCGCTGGCTGTACCGTACCTAATATTAGAAGATTTCTACATATGTTAATGAGGCTAACCTCATGATGTTGGTGGGTGTTTTGGCTCATATCAACTATTGCAGATTCGAGTTGCAAGCAAAATCTGTGTTATTATATGTATTAAAAGATAAATGACTCACTCATTTCAAAATAGCCATTTGTTTAATAGGACTCGCCAGATATACAGAAAATTGAGGACTGTTTGAGATGTTTAATTGAGGTGGAAAAGCAATTTCTGAAAGATAGCAATATCGCAGAACATGAATGGGTTTTGGACAAGGTACTTCCCAGGCGTAATATTGCTAAGGTCAAAGGACACGATGAGGCAAGGAAGCGCTGCTGGGTTGTTGACCCTCCTCTCCTGCAGCAAGGTTGTCAGTGTCCAATGTCAGCAGCCTTCGCACAACCTGACCCGCAGCTTTCCTCGGACAACTCCCAGGTTCACTTTCTCCGAGACAATAATCCTGTTCATCTTTTGTATCCAATATCTGTCCAATTCAGCAAATGTGAGCTTATTTCTTATTCAACTTTTGATATTAACATCAGAGTTTTCATAAAAGCATACACACCCAGAAATCCGGTTAAATAGAACTACAAGACATTATTGAATAAAACCTTCTAAATCGTGGGATTTGTTCAAATGGTTCACATAACAATATAATGTGTTTGGCACGTACTTGTGCTTTTTTGAACTTTTACAAGTTAATCTACCTTATTATTTGTGTAAAAAATAAATTTAAGTGTACTTTCAAAGTAAATATATGTTTTATAAAACCAAGTTATCATAACTGAATATTGCAGCCATTGTACTACAGGATGGGATACGATAGCCATAGATTGCGTTTAAACCGTCTAAACATGACGATAACGATCAATCTTGCATGATAATTTCGGCTAGACAACCTCACTGTTTACTATAACCGGCTAGTTGTGAATATCTTTAGATAAAGACTTATTATTAACATGTTGATTAGTTCCACAAGGTTTGTATGATAATATGGTGTGTTATTTTAAGAATTAAAGTGATGTAGGGTGATGGAATATTAAAAACCGGGTCTACAAGGAATTATAATAAGTAATTTCTAATATTGACTATACTGTAACAACTTCTTCGATTAAGAATGAAGAACAGTCACAGATTCAAAGTTTAACACCGGTAATTTAAAATACGCAAGAAAAATGCATCTCAAGCGCAGAAACCCCAGTAAGATTGAACAAGATATCGGGACACCTGTTTACACATACGTGGTCCATGCAATTTCCAGAAGATGAAGCCGCGCCGCCGACAGGGCCCAACCGCCAACCACAACCACCGCGAGCCCGGGTAACTCGCTGTTGACTTACGTGCGTGGAAGCATTAGGACGAGTCAGAATTGTCAAGTTGTAAACACGTATTCGAGGAAGTGGTTGACACATTCAGCAATATTTAGGGCATACAGGTAAGATTTTGTAGCCAATGAAGCGAGGCCGCTACTTGAGGAAGGTTGCGCCACCAGCACAGGTACCGTATTAAATCTCTTGATGATGCGAAATGCCACGATCCTCATCGCTGCATTTACCGTCGCTATGAGTACAATGACGCATTGTTCCCGGTGTCGACACGCACCCAGCAAGCTTCTGTTCCTGTGATGTTTAATGTTATAGGTTTATCTACGTACATACGTATACTGGCAGGTCTAAACATGTTAACAAGAATAGCCGGTTCTGTCCATCTTTTCAACATACCTTCAAGTCCGTGACAATCATAAGAAACCTTCGCTTTTATTATTTGTGTAGTTGGCAAGTAACTGTGAAATATATTAAACGAAGTAAATAATAGGTTTTAGTTAGTGTTTATTTTGCAATAGTGTTTTCCACACAAATTACACTAAATTAAATTAAACTTGATTGAGTTAAAACCCTGCTTGGACAAAATTTATGAAAATCATGACAGCTTCGTGTGAGATAATTTTGTGTTCATTCCGTGTCACAAACAGATTTTAAGCTACGAGTAAATTTTTAACTCGTAGATTCATGTTTAAACAGCGAATACTTCACACTCGTAAGTAAGATTTGTCTGACACCGATTAGTTGTGATCACCCAGGTTATCATAAGGATATTGGACATGTTAGCTAATCTTTAAAAGACTTGGTATGGTCTCTGATGTGACCTTACGATACAGACTAGCTGTTTACAAAAAGTTATCTAAACTGTTGTCAAAACTATATCAAAACATTTTGATCTACTCGAGCAAATTTAAGATCCCAACGTCCTTATTTTAGGACGTCACATGAAATCGCGTATGATCCCAACGTCCTATTTTTAGAACGTTCGGAAAAAAATATTTGTCGAATATAATAAATTGCAGTATAACTATAATTATTATATCAGAGTACTCGTAATGAACCGGCCTACAAAGTTACAGTAACTATCGATAGTTTTTATTCAATGTGTCAACTATGTTTTAGTTTGATTTAGATGGCCGTGGCTGTTTGGCCATGTTACATCATTTTTTCTTTTGATATTATCTCAGCTATTTATAAATATATTGCAATGAAAACTTGGGTTCTACTTCAATTTTATGTGTAATAATAAAAAAACATATTGTTTTTGACCTAGGAATTTTTTGAGGCTTCTCCTTACCATTGGAAATGCAAAATTTAGAAATTATTTTTTTTGTAAGTAACAATTTTTGTACAAAAACTTTTTTTGTGCATGATTACAAAAGTTTAGTTTAAAGCATGCAATACAGTGTACTTTGGGAAGTAAAAACATAAAAACTACATGAATTTTCATCAATAAATGAAAATTCTATGCAATTTTTAGCTAACGTCCACATTTCTAGTAAAATGTGGCTAGGACTGGTGCAGATACCTCAGCGCCAAGAGCTGGGAATCTGGCAGATCCCCACACAAAAATCTTGGGATCGAAAGGTTAAGGCACTTTCAGTCCCTGGTCCTCGAAGACCTCTGATTGCGTGCAACCTGTAGGACCTATAGAAGTTCCTGCGTGTTCCATGTACGTATTGATAAGATCACCAGGTATGAGTCCACTTACACATTTCCTGGATAACCCGTTCCTCTGGAACTTCTCGATTTACTAGAGAGAGCTTTGAATATTTGGGATCTCCTTATATCAGGAAAGAAGGTCGCGTCCCATAAATACTTGTTTTTTATACGACCAAAAGTTTTTTTAACAACAAATATGTTGTTTTATAAAGTCTTTTAATTAAATAGAGCTCACCCTTCATTTAAAAATTAACACATGTACTTTGGTTTGGTAGTTCTTGATTAGTAGAGATTTACTGTAAACGTGTTTTGACAATTATCTATGAAATACGTTATTTAAACAAGTAAACTCTAAACAAATTCGCACTTAAATAGAGGCATATTTAAATATATAGCCTAATTTTATTTATTATGGGTAAATCATGTTGTAGAAGTGTTTACGAGTTATGTAAACCTAAAAGTTTGGTATAAGTCTAAATACTCTTAAAGCTGAACTTTAAGACTTCATGACTTATGCAGATCATGCACAGTGTACAGATGCACTCTTTTTATTCATTTCACTTTCTCTTTCATTTGTAACAGTCCTAATGGCAGAAGACGACCTACATTGCACAGAAGAAAGCCGATGATGATTTACGCGAGATATTTATGTATCTGGATTAAATTTTCACTTGTGACGATATCAATTCTGGCTGGAACAGTTTAGCAGTTTCCATTGACCCGGATGGTCTACAGGTGTAAACCCCACTTATAGATAAACTGACTTTCTACTCCATTCAGGCGTTGTATGTCTTGTATCCCTCAGTTCGTACACAAAGACTACTTAAAGTGTAACCAACACAACAACTGCGCAGCGAAGTTATTGATAGACAGCTTAAATACAAATATTCCCATCGTGTGTTTTACACGTGAAAATCAGCAACACTCTTAGATTTACATATAATGTGTACATACGAAGTGTTGAAAAGGTATGAAACCACATTAATTTCCTTTGAATGCATACAGATAAGAAATTGAGATTTAGTATGCGGTTAAAGAATGATTTCGTCTACCTTTTAAAGTAAAATGTAATATTTTCAACTTAGGAGAAACAACCTAGGAATGAAACTTAGTTATGGAAGGCTATGATGGGTGGCACACCATTTAAACCATATTTGTTTGTTAGTAAAAAGCCACAACACCCAACTCACAAAAATAATCTTATAAAACATGGCAACTGTTAAAATTTCTTATCAGTGGTGTAATATAAAATTAATGATCAGCCTATAAGTAGTATCTGTATTATTTTAACATGAGAAAAAAACATGGATTTTCAGTGTCACTCACAGCTTTTTGTTGCCAGTATTCCATTTGATACGTACTAATCATACTGAACTTCACATCTGCTAGGAAATCTTGATTTTAATATCTCAGGACACTGGCGTACCGGGTTCAGGAACACCTCTGATCTCTAAACTTTGTTGTTTCTTTTTGTAATGGCATTGGCCGAGTATGACTTAGTGACACTGAAGCGTGGCTATGGTGACCGAGTCAGACCATACCGTGAAGTGCAGGTCTTGGTTAGTGGTACATACCATGGAGTTTGATATAAAACATAGATAACTCAGCGAAAACCGATGTTGAGCACTTCTTGTTAAATCTGACATTTCAGTCAGGTAGGGAGTCTATGGTTTTAACTTGGTCCTGGAAAATTGATCAGTGGTGGAGAAAGATGTTTTGAGTTTATTCGCCTTCAGGAGAATCACTTCAGACGTGCGACTGTGGCCCAATTATAATCTCTGCCTGCCACTAACTGTTCTACACTGCCGTATAAGGCGGTGAATGTACAACCAGATTGTCGAGTGTGGATCCTTCATTGTCCAACGTGAATGAGGACTGATACAGAATTAAACTAACTATTTTGTTGAAGGAGGAGCTCTTGTTATTGGAAAACACCTTTTTCTAATATTATATAAAAGAAAAATCACAATTATTGGATAATTATGAGTTTTCCTTTATAAAATAACTATTTTGTGTTTTAGGATTAAAAATATATCGTGGTCTTAGATGTTGTACTATATGCGTGATAATGTTTGGAAACTAATGATATTCAGTGTTAGATCTGATGATTGTTAGCATGTCAATTAGGGTATATTACTCCTCGTACACTAATCAATATTCAAGCGGGATCAGTCAGTATTGGAAAATTTGAAAAATGTGCAAAAATAAAATTATTATTATGTCTGATTTCAGTCGCAGTAGTACAAACAATAATCAAGTATTAATGAATTTATTTCTATCAGCACCGTGAGAATTGATACATGACAAAACACGTGATGTGTTGTTACATCAAAACTGAAAACTGTATTATTTCTGCTTAGTGAAGAACTATGATGTAAGGAAACAAGAGTGTGCTCATGCGCGTGTGGGCGGATCCACGGGCGCGGGTGATGGGGTGACGTCACCCAGTTAGCAGATCTAAATAGTACTCGAACAACGCACAGTCATTTCCCTTTCCATGCATTATTGCACACCATTTTTTTTTTATTTTTTTTTTTTTAGAAATAATTTTCGTGTTATTTTATTAAAGTCAAAGTGTATCTCATGCTCATTCCTTACACAATAATATCTTCATACTGTTTTATACTTAGCACTTTCTGTTCGGTTTCTATAATTTCAACAATTATACAAAAGTAACTTATCTATTTTAAGCTCTGAAAAATCAATTTAGTGATGGAGTAAATACTTTTTATAGTATTTTATATAGAATAAATAGTTTTTTGGAATAGAGTCAAGATAACATAAAAAGAGGAAGATGAATAAGGCATTGCAAAAATAATTTTGTAAACTTCAGGATTGTTAAAGTTATACAATACCAAAATTAAATCTCTCAAATAAGAAGCAATTAAAGGTATTTTGACTTGGCAGTAGTAATACCACGTATAAAAGAAAATGTCTAATGTAAATGAAAATTATTTGTATGGTAAAAATACAGTTAAATACAGTAAACAGTCTCTTGGTACTACTGCCTTATATCTAGAAGCCTTTTATAACCGATTACAGGTATTTTGACTTGACAGTAGCAATACCACGTATAAAAGAAAATGTCTAATGTAAATGAAAATTATTTGTATGGTAAAAATACAGTTAAATACAGTAAACAGTCTCTTGGTACTACTGCCTTATATCTAGAAGCCTTTTATAAGCGATTACAGGTATTTTGACTTGACAGTAGCAATACCACGTATAAAAGAAAATATCTAATGTAAATGAAAATTATTTTTATGGTAAAAATACAGTTAAATATAGCAAACAGTCTCTTGGTACTACTGCCTTATATCTAGAAGATAATGCTAAACTTTAAGATGGGATTGTAAAGGTATTGGAGTGGCAATTGCAAGTAAAAGCAAAATGTGTTCAACGCCAAAGATTTAGCCGTTGATGCAAGTATTTGGAGTGGTTTTCAGTAGTTGAGTATGGTTTATTTACATCACTGTGAATGCTTCTTCACTAAAGGTTGATAAAAGGCGTATGAGCCAACACGGCGAGCCTTAAGATGTGTTTGCGAGCACTTAAAAACCAATGTGTTTCCATTAAATACATTGATCTACATTAAGTAACGTTTCTGACCATGTCATCGTATTCTTATTTCTAAAGAGACTTAAGTCACATTAGTTTCTTTTACAATGTTGCACAGCTTAATGTAAGAAAGTTATAAGAGGTCGATATAATGAGATACGATATAAAGAGACTGACTTGTATGTTTTTGTCGCTAACAGAACAATGTTGGTGTATTTACTGGTTTGCAGTTTCGTGCCAGCAATCTACTTAGCGTCGATCGTAACTTTCTTGCTCGTTGACCAAATTGCGCGACAGCAACCAGAGGTGAACCGCAGACTACAGCAGATGACTGTTACATTAGCGGGGAGTCTATGACGTCACTGTCGACCATCACTGGGCCAAGCCTATCTCTTACACAGTGTCTACATAACAATGGCGATGGTAGAATAAACAGATATGGTATAACTGTCACTTTCAGCTATTCATGATAGGCGAGAATATAATCATATAGTTAAATAATAATTGTTTTGTGTAGTATACTCGTATTTGATCAGCCTATTTACAATCCTTTAGCTTGAAAAAGATCACTTAATTGAATGAAATTTTGTATTAAGAACCCCAATTGTATATTGGCTAAGTGTTTCCTCATAATAAAGCTATTACAACCGAATTAAAAACGTGTCTTCCTTGAAAAACGTGGATTTGTTAAAACTATGACTTTATTTGGACTACTTATTTCATTTAGAAACCGGCTGTATTGTGCGACCATTTTCATTTTATCCCCGGAGTTAAGCACCTTTAGGAATTTATGAAAAGGTAACTAATTTTAAATATATAATTAATTCACATTCTAAGCGTTTTTTTTCGATATTTTTATAGATTATTCAGAAAGAATATCAAATTGTTTGTACTTCGTTGTTTAATTTTTCACAACAAAAGAAAAACTAAAAAGTGTTGGATGCATATTAATTACATATTTATTATTAGTACGCATGCAAACGCTTCTTGGGTTTTCAACATATTTACTGATTATTTAGAATTTTGATTATTAAGAAAAAACCTCTCCATAAATCCGTATTCATCGCACCTTTAAAAATTTAACATTTCACCAGTTGTATTGCCAAAAATAATGACACCAACGTTTAAAATTATTATTCTTATAAAGTAACATTTAGTTCAAAGTAACAGAAGCGTTTTGATGCATATTACTTATATTTTTTTGTAATAGGAGACCTCCCACAATGCTGTGATTACACGTAAAGGAGTAAAAGGAAGGAATTCAAGGTCGTCAATACAGCCGGTTCGCAAGGTTGCATTTGGAATATCAATAAACCAAGAAATACAAAAACAGAAAATACAAATTTATTGGTTTGAATGTCTAAAGCACTGTCCAATCTTTTGCAAGCGGTTTATAATATGTTTTGTATTTTACTAAATTCATAGTATATTTCTTTTAATATGTTGACAATATAGTTAAATAATATAGTACAAAATAACATTAAGACTTTTAGTTCGTTCTACGGGATTCGTTCTATGTATGAGATAACATTAAAAATGTTTTTAATTACTGTGCTTGAATTGTAGGTTACTGAAAGTCTTTACTTTATTTTCTTTGAGGAGAGAGGCCAACCTTTTAAGTCTTGATCTGCCCGTTCTCAATTGAATAAGGAGGAGAATCGATACAGTTCTAGTCGATGGTGCTGACAATATCACAGACTTCGGTCACAGACAGAATATAAACGAATGCTATCTCTGCCTCAGATCCAAACTCGGACATCTTAAACCGTGCGGTCGAAAACACTACTTATGATCAGAACTGTTGTGAAAGAATAGAACCACAAATGATAGTGTTACAATCGTTGCCATAATTAAGTGAGTGTCGGTAGAAGACGTGCACGCACACCGAGAGACTGGACTGCCGACGGCAACTTGTTCCACATATCGCGATACCGGCCTTGATCGTGATAGCACATCTCCAACATGTTCTCCTACAACATATGTTCTAGAGAAATCTGCGTTCGACGGAGAGACTGTCCACCTGTAATCCGGCTTAGGAAAATACCTTTCACAACAACATATCGGTGGACCATTGATTGAACAATTAGACACGTGTCAACAAACTAATGTAGAATACAAAAATATATTATTTTTGTTGTGGGATAAATGAAATACCCCCTTCTGGTGTAGTTGGAAGAAAAGTAGATTCCATTTGGTTATCATCACGAAGTTTTCCATTATTAGTTTTGAAACGTAACTGCATCAAATGGATGGATGATTTCCCTTAATGGTTAACATGTTAATATATTTGTAACACTTTCCAAAATTTGAAATATCCAACAGGTTTGAACATGTATAAAGTGATTTGAAAAAACGTGGATTTGGTTTCGGTGCAATTACTTTAAAATAAACGATTTAGAAACATATTTGAACAATTCGAGTTTACTTGTACGTCTCAAGATTTAACAGCCATCAGTAAACCTTAAGAAATTAATTTTGAGGACAACCAGTAATTTTAAATATCGAACATTTCAAAGCTCTTCTCCGTTTCGATATAGATTTACGAATTAGCCAAAATATAAGTAAACCGTTTTTCGAAACTTTGAACAATCAATCACCTTCTTTAAGTTTTAAAAGATATTGAACATTTTTGAAATTTATTTCGTAAAATAGTTGAGATGGATCAAAATTTAGAGCAAATACGAGCGTCAATATCTTGAATTTTTAATTGTCTGATGGCTAACGAACTTCGTCCTATAGGATTATGGCATCCATGAAATGCGAATAATCTCTTGAAATTATGTCATAATGGTGATCAATAGATTTCTATCAAATAACCTTAAAACAATGCATAAACAAACGCAAAGTTCATAATAATAGCATACGGACTTATCCATACATTTACTTGTCTGCACACTCAAAGCGTAATAGTTTATTCATTATGTAATCATAATCATTAAAACGTAACTCATATAATCTTCTTGTTTACTACGATTTAAAATAAAAATTTATTTCTAAAGACAGCATTATTACATTGAAAATATGACTCTAAAGCCATTGGGCTTGTACTATTATTCCATATTTTCCCACAAAAAAATTATCATTAAACACTATTGTTTACAAATACTTTCTTTCATAGTTTCCTCAAAAGGAGTGCTGTGATTTTACATTTTGCATGTGTTTATAATAGTAAGCTTATAACAATGATACGATTTCCAAGTTAACAAAGTGAATGTTGTTGCAGGATAGTCCCGTGACTGCGTGACGCAAGATGCGACTGTCAAGCCCTTTACTATGGGCCGGCCTCTTCTCATGTGAGTGTCATTACAATTATTGCATGTACAGCTGTGTTTGGTTCCACGAGGAGTGGTAGCAATTTGAAGCAAAATATTGTTGAGGACAGGGATATGAATTTTTGTATTAAAACGATACATGTAGGTTACAATATATACATGATAGATGACTGGAGGGAAATATATGCTGTTTGTTTATAAAAAACTGTAGTTTCCTTAAGAAAAAATGTGTTCTTAAATAATATTTAACTAAAAATATATAAATTTCCTTAAGTCATAAATCAATAAAAAACATTGAAACTCCCTCCCTTAAAGGGTGTAACTGGTGTCGATATTGTAAAACACTTTTCATTTAACCATCAGTTTTTTTCAGGTCTCCAGTTGCTAATTTTAATACCTGTGATTCCTAGTTGAGTTAAGGTACTGTAAATTTAAAATATTTTCCAGCCAAAAATTATTTGCCTTACATTAATCTGGGACTAGGTAGCTTAACCTTGCAGAAATCAGTATCATTATTCGATACTATAATTGATTGGAGACTGGAGGAGTATTTTACACCTGAATGAATCAGAATGTAGAGCTGTGGTGCTACACTTAAATATGGGTTATCTTACACCAGGCGGAAGTACAGGGCAGGACTGTGATCACTAGGACGTGCTGTCTAGCGACACTATTGTTTACAGAGCACGTGCCTCTATTGTCCATGCATAATATACCTCAATACCTGTGACTGTTTAAAAGAGGGGACAGTCAGTTGTTACACATACCGATTGTGGTTTTTGGTTCAAGAGTAAACGATCAAAATAAAATATTTACTGAAAGATGTATACAGATTGCATTATATCTGGATTGACTGTTATTGTAAACACTTGTCATGCTCCTGAATGGCGCTACAATCTCGAGAGTTATGTAAGTAGCGGTTAGTATTCACAATGGGCTCGGTTCTTGATTAGATTTTTTAGTGAGTTTCGTAACAACTAGTATTAGCTCAACAGATAAAGGTAGAATCCTAGAAAATATATATGCTATAATTATCATTGTCATGAATATTAGTCCGTAATTTTTGGAGGTAGTATCAATCATAACTTGTCAAAACATGGAAGCAATTCGAACTCCATACTTGAAATTCTTATGAAAATCATTGTATAATTACATCATTAGTTGTAATAGGGTTGATTTTTTAGATTAGAAGGATTCACAAATAAATTAAAGATGAAAAGTAAAACGATACAAAGGAGTATTGACGCACCCGACAGAATGTAACAGAAGTAAAGTAGTCATTTAACATTTTGTTTGCAAAATCGTTCTTCCTTGGCCGAGGAGGAGCCTGTGTACAAGTTTAAAGTCATTAGGACCCTGCCAAGAGTTGTTGCACAGTCGAAAAGTAAACTGATACAAGGGAGTATTGACGCACCCGACAGAATGTAACAGAAGTTAAAGTAGTCATTTAACATTTTGTTTGCAAAATCGTTCTTCCTTGGCCCAGGAGGAACCTGTGTACAAGTTTAAAGTCATTAGGACCCTGTCAAGAGTTGTTGCACAGTCGAAAAGTAAACTGATACAAGGGAGTATTGACGCACCCGACAGAATGTAACAGAAGTTAAAGTAGTCATTTAACATTTTGTTTGCAAAATCGTTCTTCCTCGGCCCAGAGGAACCTGTGTACAATGTTTAAAGTCATTAGGACCCTGTCAAGAGTTGTTGCACAGTCGAAAAGTAAACTGATACAAGGGAGTATTGACGCACCCGACAGAATGTAACAGAAGTTAAAGTAGTCATTTAACATTTTGTTTGCAAAATCGTTCTTCCTTGGCCGAGGAGGAACCTGTGTACAAGTTTAAAGTCATTAGGACCCTGCCAAGAGTTGTTGCACAGTCGAAAAGTAAACTGATACAAGGGAGTATTGACGCACCCGACAGAATGTAACAGAAGTTAAAGTAGTCATTTAACATTTTGTTTGCAAAATCGTTCTTCCTCGGCCCAGGAGGAACCTGTGTACAATGTTTAAAGTCATTAGAACCCTGCCAAGAGTTGTTGCACAGTCGAAAAGTAAACTGATACAAGGGAGTATTGACGCACCCGACAGAATGTAACAGAAGTTAAAGTAGTCATTTAACATTTTGTTTGCAAAATCGTTCTTCCTTGGCCCAGGAGGAACCTGTGTACAAAGTTTAAAGTCATTAGGACCCTGTCAAGAGTTGTTGCATAGACGGGCAGAAGACAGGATATTATGATAGACCTGTGAGGTAATAAACCTGGATACACTCAAATTGATTGTACATAATATAAATTACATTTAGATTGTACGAAAAATTCAGAAAACATTTACTATAATAAAAATTACATTAGCAGTTCCATAAAAATACATTTTAAATTATATGAAACTTGGACATTTCTTCAGATAGTTTCTGCACAATATTATGGGAACAACAGACGGAAATAATAGATATAATGAGTATAATGATCATAAACACACTCACTACCGAGGGACACAGCAGTAGTGTTTGATGACACTTGTATTCGCAGACAGTGAAACTCTTGGTAGCCAAAGCGAGTAGTCATTAGCACCCATTAAAACATTTGGTATCCCAAGCTCTGACCTGATCACGCCGCTAACAAGGCTGTCGGTACTGCCGTGGGTGACTGAGTCAGCTGACCGCGGCCTCCCACATCAGTCAGCTGATGGCAACAGTCGTGGTCGGCTGTCACCCGTGGCAACCGGAAACGATGCGATGCCAATATATCCTTTGATGTTTTCTCCTTGCCTAGTTGGCCGGATCATGAAGAGGATCGGATTTACGAGCTTCTCGGTCGATTGGGCTGGTCGTGGTCGATGGCAAGGCCAGATACGACTCTGGGATGTTTATGCAACGGGTACCTGCTGCACGCTGCACTTCGGGGTTGTCCGGTTTCTGAGTTCACTTTCGTGAGAACAATTTAGAGGGATCTTTACAGACAAGCACACACTTGTTGTGTAGAAAGAGGTGTCTGAGTTAAATTATAATATTAGCACAACTAGCGATCCCATATTATATTGTTTGTCCCACAAAGGCATACTGCTTTATACGTTTTGCTCGAGACGACATGATAGATAATCAAGAAAAACAAGGGTGGCCATTTGAGTAGTTCGAACATTGTAATTGTTCAAGCAAAAACGTATTTATAGACATAAATTACAACATTAAGGTGATTAGAAGACTAACTTCAACAGAGGATATGACATTTTTTGTTATCCAAGTACTAGAACAATTTAAGCAAGGAATATTCACAGTAATAAACTGAGATTTTGTCAGGGAATTTCGTTAGTTGCAAAAAAGATGTATGAAAGAATACAACGTAATAAGTAATTTTGTAACACTATAATCACTAACTTTTCTTAAATTTTGGTTAGAAAATGGCCTTGCTTCACGCATCATAGGGAATTTTAAATTTAAATAATGAAGAGTAACCACAGGTAAAGACCTAAAAAACTGATTTGTAAACCAAGTTTATATTTGATTAATATTATTAAAACCATCAAAATCTTTGCTTTGGAATTCGAGTTTAATGAGAATAATGTTACTACTGATCTTCATAAGACGTAAGATGTATTAATAATCGTCGTAGAATAGAAAAAGGCTGTCACGTCAAACAAACAAAGGCATTTGTAATTTTTAGTTAATCATACAGTGGAGGTAGGATGTGTGTAAACTTACTTCCTCAATGAAGTATGTAAAGTAAAGTCAATTAAATCAAGATATAGAACGTTTACGCATTACAGTATTATCGGATAAGAGTCACAAGCAAAATTATTAGTTACTTAACAAACGTAGCGAGTAGACATATACAGGATGATTGATACATTTAACAATAATAGTTGGTTACAATGTGTGTAATGGGTGGAAGTGTGGACGTACACATTGTAAGCGTTCAATGAATGTAAACAATGCTCCATTGTTCACTTGATTCGTTTGAAGTTCCCTTTCATTAGATACACGAAACGAATGAAAATCTTCACCATTTTCTCTTGTGTTGACATAAACTTCAATAGCCACACTTCCGCTCGTCCACTCCATTAGATAATGTTCCGTAAATACCAACAACATTATAACCTACTTTGTCAATAGTTCCTACATTTAGTTTTCGGTAGACTTAGTATACAGTTATGGGCTCTTGCAATTGTCCTCATGGTAGCAATTACGAACTTTTTCTGCATAATTTCACCAAACATGACCTCCAGAGCGGAAACCTTATAATTATATATATATATATATATATATATATATATATATATATATATATATATAAAATATGTATGAATCTAAGTTTAACCACCACAACAAAGCCGAAATGTAATTCCGTGTAGGCCTACTCGGCCCTAGAATAAAGTTGAAACTTGTTACAAAACTTGATCTTAGATACTATTGACATAAAATATGGTATTATGTCGGATGTTCAAACTTAAAAAGTCATAGTTATTAATGAAGCTAGATAAAAAATTGTTCTAAAATAAAGTGTTGCTTGTAAAATTTTTCAACACTTTTTTATTTACACAATGTTTTGTATCTTGAACGGTTCTCGGGTTTTTTGTCACAAATTATACCTACATCATCCGATTGAGCCAGATTGACTATTTTTAAATAAATTATGGAACACTAATTGCTTTAACTGAGTATTAAAAAGTTGGATGTTAGTAATTTACCATGGAAATAGGAATAAAATTTAAATTAATCGTCAAACTTGGGTTCAAATTTCATTCAGTTATAGCTGAAAACCTGTCGGAAACCGTATAACTATTTTCCATTGATGAGACAAAAATAGTAGCCTTACAATTAAAGTTTAAAGCAACAATTTATAACTATGTCAAATGGTTGTACCAGATGTTTTGAATTTCAGCTTTTAAAACATGTATTAAAGATTAAGCGGACTTTGAGAGACTTATTACTCCAAAAGTACTTTAAAATATTGTTACACTGGATTAAACTAGTCATTTTGTAGCTTAAATTGAAGTCACAATCTTTTATGGAACTTTGTTTTTCCATAGTTTGAATATAGTATATTTATTTTAATGTACGTGTGCCATTAATCTAATACTAGAACATTATTCTAGTAAGCATAATGGGTGGGGGGGGGATATCTGCCTCTTAAACCTGCGAATTCGTATAATTAATTAAACAGAAAATCTGGCTTATAAAATAATTTAGCTCCCTAGTAAAATGACAAAAATGGCCTCTTCATCAACGTGGTATTTACCATGTGATGACTATGAATCTAATCTAAATGGTAAATAATTCTAATTGAAAAGTAGTAAACAATACAATACGAAAAAATGTAGCTCTGTGGTGTAGTGGTAGCGCACTCACCCGGTAAGTAAGAGATCCGGGTTCGAGTTCCGGCGGAGCAAGTATTTTTTGTAATTCATTGTGTTTAAAAATTAAATTTGGCTATTGCCCTTTATACAAATTTAATTAATGTAAATAAAAGTCGTTTGACATGTACTTGGTCTTCCGATCATATGTTAGTTTGGTCATTTAACGCTTATATGACAGAAACGGCCAAGTAAAATATAATTGAATCGTAAAATTAAAGTATATGTATATTACATATATAATTTTGAAAAACATTGAATCACAAAAAATTTCCCCGCCGAGACTCGAATTGGCAACAATAACGAATTAATGTTGCATGAAACTGTTGTAATCCAAACACGATCTACACTACGCGTCAGTGACTGCTCTACGTTTCCAGGCACCATTCCAGTACATACAATACATTTTATTTTTATGGACCCGTTACTACGTAACGAATTTTTTTGTAGCTGGGACGATCAAAATTGTTTTAGTTATGTAAATAAATGTTGGTGTCATGAAACCAATTCATTAAATGGTTGATCAAGCCCTATGCAGCTCTGGGCTCTGCACGGTTACCTACGACATACACTTCACTAAAAAATGAAACACCTATGTCAGTATGTCACTGTTAGAAATCAAGTATTTTAAAAGTTATTTTATTATCTAACAACACGTTGTGCTGTGGCACAGTCAACCGTCAAGGACATCCCCGCCTGCCACTGTTTACTAGCTGTGTCACTGTCCTCCACTTTATCATGCATGTTTCGTATAGACGCCCAGATTTGTGTGGTGCAACCAAGGTGACCTGCATGTTGTACTGACAGTGTAACCAAGGGCGCGTAACGTGGCTCTGCAGGACAAGAATTGTGAACAAACATTCTGAAATGAATTTTCAGTTTAATTTAATAATAATAATATTTTTCGGGTAAAAGAACAATTCAGTTGTTTCTTAGGATCATCCGAGAGATAATAGAGCTTACCAAGAAATTTTGTTATGTGTTTACGTGTTATCAAAAAGTTATTGTTTTGTAAATTATAATGTTGTATAACTTTGTACGTTTTCGTTTTTTTTATAACTTTTGCAACACGTTTTCTAAGTATATTGTAATTAGTGGTATGGAAGTTAGTTCACTAGATGAATTTGATTTGATAATATACGAGTAGCTATTCTTAAATATTGTTTTGAATAAATGTATTTATCTTTTTAAATTGACAAAAAAGGACTCTAAACATCATAGGCAGTCTACTACTTAGACAGTAAACATGTACAACTTATCGTTATCTGCAGACGGCTGCGATATAGAGTTATAATCAATATATAGTTGTATTTCTCATGACAGAAAAAGGCCATTTTTATAATCTAACTCTATATAATCTAATACTATCTAATTTATATGTTCTGTTACTTATGGTTATTTATATAATTTCTTGAAAATAAGATAACAATTTGGACAAATAAATATGAAGCCACCTTTAAAATCTCATACAAAGTATAAAGAATAACAATTATTCTAGACACTATTTAAGAAATTCCTAAAAATCGGATAATATTTAAAATCAATTTGCGGTCACAACTGATTGAACGTTAAGACTATTAAATATGTTGTAACATGTGCATTAATACGTTAGCTTGAAGTTTAGTGGTAGTGGTACTTTTTCTAAAAAGTTATAATTTTATTTGACTTATAAAATAACGTTGTACACTATATCTCTGAATAGGCTAATGAGTGACGAAAAATGGCTATAAGCTCAATCATAATTATTCCAAATCGGGAATTATTAACTGTTCTCAACTTTACAGTTCCATATCCGATATCGTGTACATGTATATAGCTTTGAAGATGTTTATTATTATCACGCTTTACACAGCTTGTTCTATATATCAATCTTTCAGTGTAACCGTCATAAGAGCACAACCATCTGATGGAGAAGAGAAACCTCAGAATAAATGTACAGTGTGCAGTGTGCAGTGGTCGAGAGGGGTTACTCACTCCAAGGTTAGGCACTTTTATTGGATGTATTTAGTGGAATACAGCTAGTAATAACTGGTTTAATCCACCCACTTAAATCCAGTATTATATTGTAGTAAGTATTAAAGTAGTAGAGCGTATAACAACTCTTTTGCTTTACGAAATCACTCAGATTCGCCAATTTTGTAAAGAACATTCAACCATGGGATCTGAAAAGACATAAATTTCAGATAGTATGAATACAATTTTGTTTTGTACTATACAATTTCTAGTACTTTGGTGGTATCCGGAGGCCACTGTTTTTGGATAAGTTTTGCTTACCGGGGATCTACTGTAAGAATTACGTCATTTGATTGTCTCTTATTTTTTTGCCTCCCTTTTGGGAGGTATCGACCAGAACACCACTCCGTCCGTATCCACTATTTGTTATTGGGCTATATAAGTAGGTAAAAACATACGTTCGTATTGTGAATATAAAACGTTAATGAGCGCTCAAGTGATCTGAGCTTAAATTTATATTTTATCTCGAAAGATGTTTTTCCACCAGATTTAAGGTATGGCGCAGAAGGTGCTACCGCAGCCCACCGCACCCGATCGGTACTTTCCCGACGTCAGATCACGTGCCAAATCGTCCAACGTGATCTGACGTTGGAAAAGCCTCTGTAGATAGCATCCAAATTCAAGCTCAGATCACGTGGGAACTCGTACAGGTTATCATTAACTTTGGTACTAATAGTAACATATTTATGATAACCTAATCTAAACCTACTTACATTAGCCTAATAATACATAGTAGATAGGTACATAGTGGTCTCCTCGCCGACATCGTTTCCTTTTGCGATGAAGAAAATAAGAACCGATCTTCATAAAGATATGTAATTTTTACAGTCAGTCAAATCAAGTCTGTTCTTTTTAATAATGTGTGTTTTATGTTTCTTGTGATAAAGGCTCGTCCAAAAATAGCATTCAAAATAAGGCCTCCAGATATTACCAGAGTACCTAATTTCTGATTTATTATTTACATATTATTTTGTTATATTCTTAAACGGTTATACAAATCCCAATGAATCAATTAAATGTATTGTAAGTAATTTAATACAGTGCGAGTAATATCTCCCGAATATAAAATTGTTCGTATCGTGCATGGTATTTTACTCAAATTCATTCATAAGTAAACCAGAACTGATAACATAATGAAATAACTCCTAATCTTTACTTTCCACTTTTATTTTAATTTGTTTAAAATGGACTTATACATAATAATGGATTAATACATTAAACCTTAGAGGCGTAGGACTAATAAATAAAAATAGTTGTGATACTGTAGAATGATTTACTTTCTAATAAAAATATATTTTTTCAGTTCCAATAGTTAACCGTTTCCAGCATCCCATTGAGAAGAAGCAATGAACTATTGATTACATAACACAAGTGCACATTCCTCGTATGGTTAGTTCCGCTAAATTTATATCTTACAGTTTTTTATCGTCTTTTTGAATATATGGTACACTGTGAATTTAAAAGTCACCATCCTCTCCTATCGTCCTATGTCTATATTTTATTAGGTACCAATACCAATTAACCCTCAACCATTGTTGGGTAGTAATTGCTTTATTTGAAATTGCTGAAATTTTTTCCACCACTCGGATACTTTATTTTAAAAATGCATTTAAGTCAAATATAGTGATACAACACCTTTAATTCTGGCAAAGTCTAAATTCTATATTTATATAGTAAACATGTAGCTGCCAATATTTTCTTTGTGTTTCTTTTTTTAAATTCACATGGCATTATATTTTTTAAATAATCAAACCTCTACCATTCCAAATATTAGTAGTTAACTACGTCAGATGCTTTTTTATGACGTCATAAAAAATCATGAACGAATTCTGGATTGAAGTCTCGAAATCGGAATTACCGATTATGTAATCTCCGGAAGAATCCATAGCTATAGAACCCATAGTTTCGGGAGGATTCCATTCCTTGGATTCTATCTAACGTATGTAATCAATCCATCTATGTGAGCCCTCACTCACTGAATCTTCCCACTTATAGGATAGCCTTACGTTTTATAATAACTCGGTCTCTTAGACCACACTTGGGTCAGTGTAAAGGACTAATGTAGTTTTTGATTTTATATTATTTTGTAACTCATATCCTTTAGGAACATGCAACCTCTAGACTCATTTGGAGTATGGATTTAAAGTACATATACATATTCATATATATGTATATGAATTTCAAATCTCAGAAGACCTCCATTTTATAAGACCACCAGATTCACTTGAAATACTTTGTATTAGAACTTCCTTATCACTGGTATCAAAAGAATTCAGACGGCTGGAATTCTCTTTTTTGTAGATTACGAGTTTTGAATGTGAACGAGAGTCTACGACTCCTGGAAGCTCTCGCAATGTTGTGTGCCTGGCTTCTAGGAACCCCTCTTATTTTGAAGTCTTTTTGGTAGTATGATAATGGGATTCTGGCTGGTATTACAATACTTCCAATTCGTAAAAGTCTGCAAGCCAATAGAAGAACGTTATTCGTATGAAGGCTGCTAACAAAAACATTTCCCCATCAGGAAGCCAGATCTAATTATTATATTGTCTAGTGATAAGGTAAAACTATAGAATAAAAATATAATATAATTGATTGCACGTATTAATGTACACGGAAACTTTAATGTGCACACACAAATATATTAAAAACTTACAATAAGTGACAGAAACTAAAATCATCTTATGCATTGGTGGTAACAAAATATATACTTACAACAGGTTTACAACTTTTTCGAAAGTCTAGTTTTTGTAACTAAGATATATGTCAGTAAAATGAAAAACTTAAATATATTTATGGAAAACTCTTCAGTCACATGTACAATAGTCCTATGACTACAATGTATCGAAAGACGTACTCCCAGGGACTGCTTCTCATCACAATGTGTTATTTGACTGCATTTAGGTATTTTACAGAAAAGTAGGCCTAATAGTCGACTGGGCGTGGGAGTCATCGGTTTCTGGGGATCTTCGAGTCGTGTAGTAATCCAAGCTGCCGTATTTTTAGAGTTTTATGGGTCAACGTCAATGGCCACCATGTCACTAATGTTAGGAAGAACCAAATCTTCAGTACAGGTTTTGAAAAGAGGTCAGTTTTGAAACAACAACGAGATGGATGAGTGGCCAGACGGTTACATAATCTTCACCAATACCGGCACCTCACCGCCACCGCCACCGCCATCGCCATCAGACAGAGGAGGTGCGGACCTCTCACTCACTCTAGAACACGGTGACTTACACTGCTAAATACTGTCTGCGAGCCACGAGATAGACCTGTATTTCTTGTAGTGTCAGAGTATTGCAGGCATTACATTCAGTTTGATACAACACTAATTTTACAAATACGTAATAAGGTCAAATACTTGATTTGAAAACATCAAACATTTTAGATTTCTTTATGGGTCACCGATAGTTGAATACTTATATGTTTTATTCTTATCAAAAGTTACCCCCTTATGAAAGTATAAACAATAACTTTGGGGCAATCCTTAAACCATTCCAGATTTGCATATCAGTTATAGCACATGTAATAAGTTATCCATTTTGACCGATCAAATAACCATTTTGTAAAAAGTCATTAGAAAATGTGAAAAGAAAACGAAATCGCTGGTACGAATTTATGCGGTTTAATTTGTCTTATGCATTGTGTTTTAATGAGTACTTTATTTCGTCGTTTGTAAAATAAAAAGAATATTAACTGAATTTGGACCCAGACTAAATTTAAAAAATGGACTATGTCGTCATAACTTGGCCTGATAAAATATAGAGTTAATTTATATTTTTTGAAATACGTTATGATATAAAATGTATCTTACCTTTGGTCATACGTTATTGGTATACGAGCAAGAACATAGCAAGTCTTTGAGCAAGAGGGCAAAATTAACATTGAACAATGATCTTACTTAAAACGGAAAACATTTCTTTAACTGTGTTAATAAGAAATGCCAAGTATTTTTATTCGCAAACACACCATCTGCAGTTCTAGTCACATTACTAGTATCTTTCATTTAAAGTCAGTATACAGAAAGTTCTGGAATAAGGATAAGTAGTGTTTTACAAGTATATATAGATGTGCATATAAAATATATTCGTAATACTAGTATAATATAAAGATATTCCTTTGAAAACCACTCCTGTGTCCGAATTTAGAATTACAAAAATCTTTCTATACATTCTGAAACTAGTTCTATATTTTACCTGGGAACCATCGTGAAGGACATAATCAACGAGCAATAAATAATAATCACCAAATTTAATAAAATGACTGACTTGGTTTTAAACGTTATAAATTCATTACAATACAACACACAAATTAGTATTATTATTGAACTTTACCTTAAATAAGGTTTTCATTCATAGTACTTCCGGTACGAGGTAGCTAGCGAGAAGAAGAGTGTTAAAGCTTGACCTACAACTGTGATTCTATACATCAATACTTCTAAGTTTTAATATTATTGTTTGAAGATTTTGCTACAAATATTAAACATACATTTTTTTAGTAATTGTGGTATACGATTATGTAAGCTTTATTTTATTTAGTTTAAACATTTAAACTCGCTGTGGCCCTATGCCTTGTGCTGGAACAGAAATATTGTTCCAGTTGAAAGAAAGGTTTCACGTGCCGCTGTCATCTCGACATTTCATTTTAATAAATTATATTCCAAAATGTAGAAACTCAATAATTTTAGAAATCTTTATGATTAAATATATTCGTTCTAACCTCATCCTGGATTATAATATACTTTATATAGAAGTTACATGTGACATATATTATTATCATTATTCATTTATGTATATTCTTTAATGATAAAGAGTTCCAGGACTGTTAATTAGGATATCGTTTTAGCCCTTGGGTTCCGTCAAATGGATATATATATATATATATATATATATATATATATATATATATATATATATATATATACAAAGCACTCGCTCCGCCGGGAGCATTATATATATATTGCGTTCGTATTATTTTTGACGTAACGGCTTTTGCCCCACCGGTTCCACCTCCCTTACTTCATCTGATTCCATTCATATTACTATATTCATAAAATGTATCTTCGGTGAACATGGCGTCCAAATAGTAAGGACGTCCATACCGGTTGGTGTAAAGATTTATGTAAAACTGCGGTCGTTGTGATGATATGTAGATAGAGTATTTTAAATAGCACAGTGCAATTTGCTTTGAAAAATAAAACATTTAAACTGTGGGCAAAATTTGTTCAGTACTTTCGATGACGGTGCCCACTACTAACGAAGTGTAGAACTACTCATCATTTTGACGCATCTGGTATACGAGAAAATTTATCAAAAGAACAATAATATTAAATTTATGATAATGCAAAATTACGCACTATTTTTAACACAGTGGTCTAAAAAACTATTGCTTTTAAGCATATTTTAAAGAATTGTTTTATTTTACTTTGTAATGCGTCATATTTTTTACAAGTGTACCTTTTATTACGTATTCTAAATTATAAATATGCCACAATTAATTATACTTATGTATGTTTGATAGTAACTAAGAAGATAAATGCACTTTAATACTAACTGTTACTATATAATACAGTTAAAATAGCAGATGGTAAAAACAAACTTTGCCTAACCACTTATGACATCGACGCTGCGCAAGAGATATTTTATAAACAACATTCCACGAACCACAGTCAATGTCAGAGGACGAGTAGCAGCAGGTTTTTGGTCATTAGTTTACAGCTTAATTGAGACTGTTGGCATTTCTTAGACCAGATATACTTTCTCCTCATTGCTCACTGTACCAAAGTAGTGTAATTACACCTCTAATAACACCTGTGGTACTGTCTCCAGTGAGAACACTTATCATGTATACTTGGACCTTTTCTCTTATCTCTTACAGGCTAAATCCGATATTTAAGTAACATTCATTAATTTTATCTCTGGTTTCAAGGCGATTGCACGTCCCAATTTCAAGACTATGTGGCTTCGCAATACTTCGTAAAAATACACCTAATTCCAATTAATTAAATTAACATATTACGTAATATTAACCTCATTCACAGCCATATTGCAGATGTGTTTCAAACTCGTTTACGGTGGATCTGTATGTTTTTAATCCACCCTGATGACCCAATCTACATTCAGCATACTTCAATTAGTGCGTAACGATGCAATCGTAGCAGAATGTGAACGTAACCTACATTTCTTAAGCGCTTTTAGACGAGTAGAAACCGATTCGCTGTAGAACAAAGGTGCTAATGAAAGGAGACTTCCGGAGCCGAGAAGAGCGAGGAAGCGACGTTGTGATGTGCGTCCCCAGTCCCTCAGCGATAGACTTGTAATTACAGTACTCAGAGAAAGTGAGCGATCGTGCCTGTCAGCTTCAGCTACTGGGCGACTATTACCGGAAACGCACAAAATTGGCATCGTTATATGTTTAAGTTAAGCTAAGCTGTTTGTTTGCGTAAATTGCGCAACTCTAAACATTCCTAGTCTCACTAAACGGATGTCCCGCGGCACTATCTCACTGTACACTTTAGTTAGATCTGCTATTTACAAAATAAAGGTCCTGGGTCATTTAAACCGTATATTGTATATGGATATGCACATGCGCTTTTATGTATGCATTATAGAATAATTGTTTGTATGTAATAAAACAGTATAAACTCAGTATCTGCCCCAATGGTGTCAACTCTAACCAATTCAACATCCTTCGGAATTCACTCTAGTCTGATTTTAAATTTTCAAACGTTATTTAAAAAAAAGGTATACAGCGTAAGATACATATAATTACCATGGTTACCGAAGTAATGCACATGTCTTGTGAACATCAGATACGATTACTGCTCTCTCATATAAATAAACAGGGTTATATAAATGAGAGAAATTAATTTACATAGCAGAAGGCAACACGATGAATACTGTCACCATCCTTCAAAGGTTTCCCTATACGAAGTAATTCTGCCCTTCCAAATCAGGTTTTAATTATATGATTTTATGAGAAACTTATTTTCCCACTCTGCAACAAGTTCCAGTCTAGAAAATCTAATTAAGTCTCGTAAACCAGTTCATACAGTTCATTTATATACTCATTTTTATCAATTCCGGCTGGATGACATTTGTTTAACGGGTAAAACGATATATTTATCGGTGGTTCAACAATAGAATCTTATGGAATGAATTTCCTCCAGAAGAATTGTTCTTCGTGGTGTTGGTCGAGTCAGTCATTGAAAACTTAAGTACCGTGAGTGACATGCGATCATGAAGCAGCCAACCAAACAATACCTTACATTGTAAATAATTGTCCTTTATCGGCACTTTCTTTCAGAATATACACAACTAAGTGTAATTAATCAGGAATTTTATAATATCTAAAGATACAGGACTAATACTTTTTGTTAGTATATTGAACTGTAGCATTTTATTTTAAGCACAACTATACATCAGTTCCTAATCGTACCTTTGCACTAAATTGTTGTAAAAATAAAACTATGCCTTTAAGATGCCGTTCGCAAGGGCAAAATCGATGTAGAGAGATTCCAAAGTAATCTAGATGTTTATTTTGTTTCGGTCGATACCATTAAACTAGGTATTGAGTTTATTAAAATAGTTATTCTGCAATTCAAATGAAAGCAAACTACTTTTTCATTGGAAGTTTCAGGCTGAGGAATGAGCCCGGCAAGGATGGAAAGGAAATGGGAATAGTTTCTGTCCCATGGGAATATCTGTATCTGTAGACGTTGTAGCAATATCATTCACATAAATAAATGTTTTATATTATGTATCAGGTATGACAACAATGTAAATATAAATGTAAATAACAGGAGCTTAAAATCATCAATAAAACTGTATGAAACCATTTGCCTTAATTCCCGGGTTAAACCTTAACCAAATGGTTACTCAGCATAGAGAGTACAGTTTGTAACATATGAGAACGGGAATTGTCGTAAATCGTCACAAAGGACTTTTCCTCCTTACGCTTACGTAAGTTTCGAGATATCCTGAATTCTGAAGAATCGAGGAAACACGATTGAAAGTTAGCCTTTCGAGAAACTCAATACAGATCACTAGTACAATTAATTAATAGAGCTATAGAACAAAAACTGCCATTTTGCGTGACACGCTAGGTTTTTCAGGTGCTCAAAACATAAATTATTTTTAATTCAGTAAAACATAAAACTTTTTATCAAAGAACCGTTTAATAAACTATTGCTTAAGACAGTAAAACACAATGTGATGTTTTTAAATCTTTAAAATATCAGTTATTTTAGATTTTGTAAACGCTTTCTTAGTTAGCTTTGTAGTAATACCGAACCTAAAACTCTGTCAAAAGTAACAGATAAGAGAGTGCAAAGAAGAAGTTTAAACTGATATTCGTAGAGTATTTTGAAGATGTTAAAGTTATTGAGGGTGAAATTCAAACTTTGAATTACACCAACATATCTCCATCCTGGCGAATTAAAATTAGGTAGCAAGAAGTATCTGAATTGCAAGAGGTGATGGAATCCATTACACAGTCCTTGAATTTTGATTCCATCCAGGGATGAAGATGTTCCTGAAACCTGGATGTATGCGAGCCTTGGATAGCTACAGCAGGTTCAGTTATTTTTATTGGATTGCCTATTCTTATTGTTAAGAACACATTTTAAGTCACTAACAAGTCTTTATAGGCCCCAAAATCTCTTCACTGAAATTCTACATAAGGAAAATATCTTACAAGGAGATTCATATTTCACAACATAATTATACAAAGGGCTTTTTCTGAGAAAACGAAAAGCTCCAAGGGTCTTTCTAATGAGTGGTAAAGGCAATTAATATTTAAAAAAATGTAATTTTAGTATTCTTTGTAACAGGTACAGAAACCGATTGTAAATCAGATGAATACCATGATTGCAGGTTTAAAAATGATTTGTCTTACAAGGGTCAACTGTGTAAAAGATCTCGGAATACTTTTAACAAACAACCTAGACCCTCGTGTGCAATACGGAACATTAGTACAAAACTGTAAACATACTGGACAGTTCATTGCGTTAGTGGATTGCATATCTCTATCCTACATATCAGAACCATCTAACTCGCTCTAGTGCGTGTTTCAATACTCTGCCAAGGCCACGCTTGGACTTTGGAGCTTGATGATGGAGCTTGATAACGTAGGGAAACGTCTCGTAAGAATGGTGGGTGTCAAATTGGGCTACCGTTATCTGGATGTCAATGTGGAAGCAGTGCAACTGATTCTTCAACTTCCACTACAAATTCTCTGTTCAAAGAGCAGTTTTAGATTTAGTTTTCCCGCATAATTATTAAATAGCTTGTTATACTTTCCTTATATTCTTGCATTATATTGATTCAAATATTGAGGGAATCGGCAGCTTTTCTCTGAGCACCATTTTACTCATACAATAGTACTGCCTCACGCTTATGGATGACTGAAAACACGGAGTGTGCAGAACTCGAATTCTTTGGGTTTAGTTGTAAGTTTTTAAGAAAATAGTTCTTGTATTATAGCGGAATACCTCACACTAACAATCTGAATCTGACACATCCCCTCACACTCATAATTGACAATTTTGTTATCTTATCTACTAACATTGTTTTCTTGCTGCCTCATATTTAATATCCTGTTTATTCCCGTTTCTTAGCTTATTATCTATTACGTATTTTCCTGTACTTTTATTGAGTTTAAACTATACTGTCGTTGATAAAGTAGTTGTGAAGTGGTTTTTGTTAATTAACTGTTTTTTTTTTAGTTTGCCTAGTTTCATTGTTTATATTTCACGTTATTACCATACTTTAGTATATAGGAATATTTCATGATCTATATCGATGCAAATTATTTTTACTCGTATTTTTAATAAGTTCATTTTTCTTTTTTTTAGTTTCAGGCCAAATTATTATTGATGACTATCAGTTTATCCGCGACTTCGCACGCTATTTCTTATCGAAAAACAGGGACACAATGACCATATTTTTAAAAGGGATAGTCACTGGAAGGTATATAAAAATGTTATCCATTTTAGGTTTATGTTTGAAAAACAGTATTGGGACCATAAAAATGAAATGTGAATGCCTTTACTTTTCCGTGGAGTAAGTGGATATAACTTTAAATTCAAATGGTCCAATGAGTCAAAGTTTCTCAAATTTGGCTACATTCCACTAACTTTCTGCGTACAAAGTGGCGATATTTGCTGCTCCAGGTACTGTCGTGACGAGGTGTTTGCGCTCGCGGCTCCTCGCTTGACGAGAGGCGGAAGTCCTCCGACATTTACCCTCATTGTTGCACGAACGGAATAATTTCACACCTCTGAGTGCACCGTGGATCCTCCCACTCACGTCACTTGCCTACATTGATTGTTATTCAAATTCGCCTTCTGAATATGAATCTGTTGATATTTTCAAAATGCCTTGATACTTTAATATCCCTTGTGTTTTATAATAATCGTGCCACAGAATTTAACAGTTGCGCAAAGTACTTATTAAACATCACTAAGTTTTTTATATCTCAGTCGTTCTCAAGGATTCCATGAGAGAATCTCACAGTATTAAGTGTTTGCGGCACTACTGACAGCACAGTCTGTATTTCATACTCCACAATGGCTGTAAGACTAGGACACTAGAGACTCAGCAGCTGTATGATGGTACTGGGCCAATCCCAGCTGTAGCCTGGGTCGCGAAAGTCAATTGGCATCGCATAAGAACACAAACTACTTTCTTGTGAAATTGAAAAAGAAGATTTCTCCTAAGACAGAATCGATTGGATCGACATCCGAGTAGGATATCAACGGATATGTTTGACCTCTAGTAGAATTTTAGGTTACGAGAATAAATATCGTTACATAATAAAGAAGATTTGTACATTAACGTCGGATTACGGATAGTAAAAGAATAAATATTTCGACATTTGTTTACATATTTAGGACAACAGTTCTTAATCCAATACCTAGTATAAAATTTTAACAAAATACAGTTGAGGAGTGTTAACAGTATCTGCATGTTTTCGTAAATGGATCATTTAACCACTTTTTTGGCTTAAGGTATTTTAAGTATTGTTTTTTATTATGTTGATATTTCTTCCAAATTGTTATTTTACAAAACGCTTGAGACATAGTTTAACTTTTTATTGACTACTTCTATACAGTATATTGTTATATTGTATGCTACGACTAACTTGTACCAATTTTGAAACTAGCCGTAAAAACCGTTGTAAAAGTAGCTAGTACATTTCCAATTAAATCTAGTCATTACGTTATGTAATATACTACTAATAATACAAATTATTTAATTTTAAACTTGGATGCCGATCGAAATGTATTGAAACCTATAGTAACACACACAGGTGCATAATATTTACCCAATAAAAGTAAAATATATGAACACAAATTAAGTTGTAGTTTTGTCAAAATCTGACCATAGGCTTGGACATACACCTACAAGTAACTTGTGCCCATAAACCAACAAATTACTACAAAGCTATACCGTAACCGTTGAAGTTGTGTTGTAAAATATTGTAGCAATTGACATGTTTTCACCAAAACCTTAACAAAATAGGGGTACTAGGAGATTGTATGCCTTTAGATTTTGACATGCTTATAATTTAAAAAAATAATGAAGTAACTTGTCATTTTAATATGTTCAATATTTAAAATAATGTTTAAAAATACAATACTTAGTAAGTATGTTTTAAAAGTAGCGTAATATAAAAGTTCAAGGGACAAATGAAAACTAGCTCTTCTCGTTAAACATTTTTATTAAATCTAAAATTCAAATTTTTAAGTGGAAAATGTAATAAAATTATGTATAGATAGAAGATATGGATAGATTGCTTATGTAGGCTTATGAAGCCAGATCTTTTACGTTAGGTAAAATAGAAGATTTGTGTTAGTGGTTGTGAAACAATGTAGGCATTTTATAAAATCAAAGAGGAAAAGATTAAATGGCTTGGTTAATAAATTGAAATTCAATTCTATAATTTTTCACTGAACATGAAATATACGTAAATCGTAAAAGATTTCGTAACTTATGAGTCTTTCCATCTAGTGACAGAAAAGAGTCCTATAGAACTGAAATTATATGTCAGCTCTCAACTAGAACTTCCTAACATTACAAATGATTTCCACACAAACTCAAGAAAGCTATAGACAAGAGAGGGAGAGAGAGAGAAAGAGTAATCCATCAACTCATTCAATATTAGCATATTGCTGCAGCAATTAAATATTAAATTCTGTCCATTCATACAAATTATTTTCTGAAACATTGACAGTCCAAAACCATTTGTTAATTAATGTTTACGATTTAATAAGGGATTTGAATTAAAAAGTATGTGTCTAGAAAGTACATGCTACGCGCATTGTTTACTTATATTGTTTACTACATTGTTTACCTATATTGTTTACTACATTGTTTACCCACATGCCACGTGGTCCTGGAGAGTGAAGAGCCTCTGTGTCCGTGTACAGGATACGCTTGTACGAGTCTCTGCTCAAATAGTTCCCAGATTGCTCTGGACCAAACAGTATTTTCTCCATTTATGTTTTTCTCCTCTAATCCACCATGCACTTTCTCTGCGTCATATTCCTTTCCCCTCCCTTGTGAACTACATTTCTTCTGAGCCCATTATATCTCAATACGTACATCTTCAACTAGCCTGGAGAGAAAATAAATATATTGCTTTTATCGGGAATTTGATAGCCAGCTTTTAATTAAATCAGAACTTCACTATGCATTTTAGTTTCATATTGTGTGAATAATTATTTTTAGACAATGGTAGTAATTTAAGAGCATTAACAACGTATTATTGTGAGCATTGTATTATTATGAGCATTACTGTGTCATTTCACTGTGTCATTTCATGACACAGTAATGCTCATGGTAATGCTGAGATCAACCTGGTCTATCTAATGCTGAGGAAAATAAGTTATACCATAAAATACCATAAAAGCTGACTCCAAACAAAATTTAAATAAGTTATGTCTTGAAACAATACAATTAGCAACATTTATTCAAACATGAATTCTGGATACACAATAAACTAATATATTTTACAGCATTTATATTGGTTATGTTGGAATGAATATTATTTGAAATACACAATAAAAAATGCAAAATAAAATAAAATTGAAGGGAATTTTACTAAGGCATTACATTTATTGAATACATGCTTATCGCGTTCCAAAACAGAGGTAACAAACTTACTGCATTCACAACGAGCTATGTAAACTAACGCCCCTGTCCAAGAAAGGCTCAACTAAAATATATAGAAAACCGATTAATTAATTTGTGTTTGTAGCTAATGTTTAATCTACTAGCATACACATATGGAAAATCCAGGAGCTTGGAAACACAAGGAGGTGCAGTTAAACTATAGATTTGTAAATTCGTATAAGACATGAAGCTAATTTAAATATTTTGTAAGTTTATATTATATTTTTTTAAATTTTACAATATGAAGTAAACTTAAAGTTATTTGTACTTCCCAGACATTTTATTTCCATTCTGTTTACACTCTGTAAATTTTTGTACAAAATTCTTGATCACAATAATTTAAAATTATCTACACGATACTTTTAGTAGGGTAAAACAAAAAAGGTAAATCTTTGTGCTTGAAATCTCTGTGCAAATCCTATAGGTGAAATTTGCAGGCAAACGTGATTCAGACTGAGATATTTGTTAACCATTGCAACTGTTTCTGTTAACTGAGATACGTAACATTGCATTAACAGGTGTGGCTGAGTGGTAGTTGGCACTAGAGTGTCGGATACAACTACTTTATGAGTGTTACTTTGTTATTCGCTTCTAAGGTCATAACGATTTCAGAAACTGCACTCGTAAAAAATTAATAAAACCGTGTCAAGGATGACCTTCACATAAAGCCTACAACCAGGAACTGTTGTAGATTATGTATGAATGTGCATCTCTGTTATTCATCACTAAGCTTACGAGACGACCTCGAGTCTCTTAGTTGTGTAACTACTGAACTACAATCATAGAATAATCTATAATTCGGTTTAAAACAACCGAACAAAACGTCTCTGTGTGCCCCAGACCTAACACTATACACTTTCGGGTGTTCTGGTGCCCTAGAACTTCAGTGACAGCGTTTCCCTGTTTTATGGATATTTCATGTTCTTCTGATATTTGAATCACCATATCCTCAAAACCATCCATCCATATCCATATTATTGTTATCCATATTTGTTGCTCTATCCTTAGGGTCTCTTGGGCAGTGAGCACATTCTTGGGCGCGCGGTCTTCCTGATCCGTAAGAAATATTTGACACATACGAAATGCTGATGAGCCCTCGGCCCGAAATTCCTTTCAGTCATACAAATCATCTCCCTACAATTTCCCCCCAATATTACACTATTTATTACATTTAACCATTATCTTTTCACACCAACAGGCCAGTGTATGTACTTTAAAATAAAACACGTCTTTAAACTATCCAAATGAAATAAAGGAGTTGTATATATTTAAAATAAATAAGCAATCATTGTTGAAATATAATAAAGTAAATTAATCAAAAAATAGAATGTAGTTATACGAGTAATGTTTGACGAATTCTTCTTATTTAGATAACACTATCAAAGATGACATTCTAGTTCTAAAAAATATCTATATTTCATCCTGATGTAAACAGGGCCCTTGATTGGGGAAACAAAAACATTCATTTTCAAAATGGGGTTGATACCCATGGCTAGGCCGATTTCAGTTTTTTTACCAAGAGACAGCATTTTTGTTTAGCTTCAGTTTGAGGTGTCACAAGGTAAATGTTGCCATTTCAAAATTTTGATTTTGGGTACAGGGGGCATAGGGGTGAGCACCCCCATTTTGAAAATATTTTTTTGTTCCCCCAATTAGTACTATACACTCCCGTTTACAGAATTTTGATACTCGAGCTATAAACCTTTTAATACGAGTTTGAAGTTATCAAATGAACACCCTGTATATAACTTATACACAGCAATAACTTGTAATTTGTTAGCCGTAACACTCCATATTAAATTTCTTTTCTTTATAAGTATGTAGAAATAATGAGTAAATAATGATAAATAATACCCAGTAAATAATAAGCGCAGTGTAATAAAAATGCCTGGTATATAGATAGATGAACTGAAGTCTTGCAAAACCCGCCCGGGTCAGCGGCTCATCTCTGTGTGAGAAACCGTTGTGAATTTACAAATACGAGTAGGCCCACTAGGCCTGCGGCTACGGTCCAATGGGACCTCAACTGTTTTGCTGTAAATTGTATCAGTGCAATTTATCAGCAATTACTTGTTAAATTGTGTAGTCACTCAAGATATTGAAATTAAGGAGGCAGTAAACTACGGCTTACGGTGCTTGTCAGTTTTAACAGTGATTTTCGATGTCAAGGACCAGTAGGATGTCGCGCTACGGTTCATGTGTTCACGCTAGTACGGTGTGGCGGGTGCCTACTGAAGCGCCGCGCCACACGTCACTCCTACCACCCTCCGTTGCACCAGTCAGTGCGTTCACATCATTTGATTATTTTGCTCACATCACTTTTTACATTATCGCGAGCCTTCGTTGTTGGACTAGTATGGTCGTCAACGATTATGAAACATTTTCAGTAGAACAACAGGTGAATACTCAAAAATGAGTAAAAGAATGGTCACATGCTGCCTGTGAAGCTTACAGTCGTAAGTTGAAAAGAGCTAAAGACGATACTGATTTGAAATCTCCTAAGTTAAGTTAAATAAGTTCCTTTAAACGTTTATTTGTTTTATAAACTGCTGATTCATCTGTATTAGACGATGGACTTGACTGTAGTGATCGTGAATCTGACGGTGTAGAGTCTGAAAAGGTTGAGCAAAATACCGGTTTTGATAAATCTGAACATTAAAATTTCATTATAAAAGGTAAACCTAGCTGTCGTTCTACTGCCGCTACTACTGAAACTGAAGTTTAGATTCAAATAGGGTACTCAATATTTCCACGATTTTTGTTGAATTAGACGATTAAACCCTGATTTTCATTTATTGGATCCACGTTTTAGGGACATTTAACGAACGATCTAAATGATAATAGTATATTCATTCTGCAACAACACGTCAAAAATACCGATATATTTTGACGTAAAAGTCCGAACTGTGACTTTTCCCAACCTAAGCATTTTATCTAGATATATGGTCTATATGACAATAAAATTATGTTATATACTCGTTTACAAAAAGTACAACTACAAAAAAGAGACTATTCAATACTAAAGTCCGCTTTTATTACGTCCTGTGGAAGCTTTTGCACACAAGTACTTCTTACAATGCATATTTTTCAAGGTTTGTTCGATATACGATTGGAAAAATAGTTATATATATTTTCACAGCACAAGAAAAGTTCTGAGAATAGGATTAACATCCGTCTTATTTTTAACAAATACAATTAATATGTATCCAAATAATTTTGATATTTTCTTGCATAGTATGAATTTTTAACTATGGAGTAAAAACGTTTAATTTTATTCCCGAATATCGAATTAAACTGTCGAGAAGATTATAAGGTGTTAGTATGCGTATTAAACGTACGTTTAAAATGAGTCACCTCTCATAGTTATAGGACCAAAGATAAGGGTCTACAACGGTTTGAGACTACAATCTTGATCTCCGTCAATACAGTCCGGCGCTTATATCCCCGAATACACGCCAACATTAAATTCTAGCTTAGCTATCATGTTCTAACAATTTATTGCAGAGGAGTAGTTTTTCCCCAAACTGTGAATGTGGTTCCAAGGTAATCATAGTGAAACGTTCAACGTAACACTTCCAAGCTTCCAGTTCCGTGATGATCCGTTCTCCAGGACAGGTAGCCACAACTGACAACAAAACAGCAATGTCCAACTTACTGTCCGATTACATTGGCTTAATTATTAACAATAATAGGTCTCCCTGACGCGGTCGCGGGGAGGTTGCGGCCAATAATGAGTGTTGTGTAAATCAACTGTCTCACGCGAGTATAAGCTATTGTCTCAGTGGCTTACATAAAGAGAAAGCACTGCTGGGAATCGGTGAGTCGTCTCACGCGGCCTCAGCGCCTCTTGCCCTCTCCACTCCAGACCTTGACTTGATGAGCCTTTACAACCTTTGCTGAACTGTGCTGTCCTAAAGGTCAAGCACATTCACTCAAAGGTAATGTTGTTATTAAACAATGCCATTACCAATGTTGAGTCCTGTGTGGTGTTCTGTTTCCATATGTCTGTCTGTCTGTCTGTTCATATGAGAAACTCAATTATATTCGTATTAGTCTTGTTTTGTGTATGACATGTATGCTTAGTTATATGTACTTCGAATTACAGGCTTTTGTTTTTTTTTCATGTGTAATCTATTATTGGTGAGTACTATTGACATATTCACAGCTATAAAAGATTTTCATTATTATTATTTGTTCAAATTCAACTTTTTTAAATATTATCATGGACATTCTCTAGCACTAAACGAAATGAACTAAGTTTCAGAAAAATAATGATTTGAGTTGAAGGTGAATCGTTTGCTTGACTAGGGAAGGACTATGGAGTGTTATGAGGAAACAAAGTATTTTTTAAAACATTTGTTATAGGGATCTACAACAGCCATGTTAAATTACTCAGGTTTCACAGCCCCAATGATTTTATTACTTTTTTATACCTTGCACTCTTCTATTCCAGGTTCTGATGTATTTCCTTATCTTCCCGTTTACTCCTCATCATATTTTTTACTGCCGACCTCAGCAAACCATCGGACTTTAGCGAGAAAAATATGGAACTCTGCAGACCTGACGAGGTCGTCTAACAATGAAGAAACAATATCTGTCTGTCCATTAGATCGCAGAGAGTGGAGGTTTACAGCGTAATCTAGCACTAGTAAAGGGCGCTTTATTGTAAAAGATCCTTCTCCACACTAATATTTCCGTAAAGTCAGTTTTATTAGGCTGACTTGGCAAGTACGGGAAATATCAAATTCTTGATTTTCCTCCGTTTTTGGGAATTGAGACAAGAACTAGTTTTATGAATCAGTGTTAACCAATTGTAATATTCGAACAGTGACATTGACCCACTATTTGTTGTTGCAGGTCTATGGATGAGTTCCCTGGCCGGCTTCAAGGTCAGTATCTCGCCCCACTCGTGTGTATTATTTGTACAAAGTATACCCAATTTAGTAAGTAGACGACGGCTAATTTAATAAGTTAATTATTTTAGGAATTTGACTGAAAATTCTTACTAAACAGATCTTAAACAACTTAGTTATCATGCATGTAAAGTATACGAATCCGAATCATTGACACTTGTTACGAACCAGGTATTGATTTGTTGGACAAACAGTAACAGATTAACTTAAAAATTATATGTCAATACTTAAAAATCCAATAACAGTTTATATAAGTTGTAAATTATTTTAATTTCAAATTCTAAATGTTTCAAATTATATATATATACATTGTAAAATAAAGGAAGTAAAATACGTAAACGAGTATTTATATAAATCTTAAAGATTTCACTATGATAATGATTCTTAAAATAATATATGCCTGATAAAAAAATGATTATAACACAAACTTACACATTACACTATTACTTACATTACCCCTTACAACTAATTAATACACTATACATTTGATTTATTAATACGCAGGTACCCATACATTAATTGTTTTTCAAGTGACAGTAAAATTTAATATTACAAAACTACTAGAAAGAAAGAAATACTCTTAATTTCAAATAAATGTGAATGAATATTATTTGTAGGACCTATATTTTACCATCCCGATAAAAGGCGCAATAGAATTAAAAACATTAATTCTGTTTATTACAAAACATAGAAATTCGTGCACTTTTGCTGTTTACTGAATCATGATATAACGATAAGGTATGCAATTTGTTACAACTATACTATTCTGATTGGTTGTTCATCCATCCCACTTTGTACAAGGTAAATAGCTGCACTTGAGTCACCGCATGAGACATTTCAGTGTGACTATTCACTCGTACATAAAGAGTGTCAAATGATTTATATCTACACACATTTTCAAGTTTTTATTTTCAAAATAAAATAAGTATGCGCAAGGCGTTATTGTCTGCTTTATTCTTGTCACGCATTATATAAGATATTGGGGCTATTAATACTATTTAGACACAGGTTGTACAGTAATAGTTGAATACTCTTAACATCAATGTATTATAAAAATAAAAATAATACAATGTTTAAATAATCACAAAATAGTAGGAACAGAAATTAATTTGTTGGAAGGGCTTAATTTATTTACTACAATGGTAAGTTGGCCAACCCTTTCTACTTCATATAGAACATTTTGAGTCTGAGTGCTCACTGTTTCGACAGCAATCCATAGCCATGGAGGTATTGTATTACACCCTGTGTATTTTATTTTTATCATAGTGTAGTGGGATATATATCATTTTAAAGGTATAATTAATACACATCCAAACGCTTTTCAGTTTTTTGTAAAGTGTATAATTTTTGAATATTTAAAAATATTATGCATCGCTAAATAGAGTCTCTCCGTCGTGACATCTTGTATAGAATTGTGATTGCTGTATAGAATTTTATTGGTTGCAGTGACGGAGTTAAGGGGGAAGGGCTGATAAAATCTACAATTCCGATTTAAATTACTCGACTATCTGTACTTGCAAATTTTTGGGAAGTTGGAGGAAACTTGTATTTTTAATTAAAAAACTCCCTTTGTAAGACCACAGAATATTAAGTGTTGAGCAATAAATAATATTTGTATAACAATCACTTCCATAAGGGCCGGCTGTACTAAAATAACTGTTGCTTTTTCCCCACAAGAACGATGTTAAATATCATGTACTTTGCATTTTTTTATTTTATCATAGTTTAGTGGGAGATATATCATTTTAAAGGTATAATTAATACACATCCAAACGCTTTTCAGTTTTTTGTAAAGTGTATAATTTTTGAATATTTAAAAATATTATGCATCGCTAAATAGAGTCTCTCCGTCGTGACATCTTGTATAGAATTGTGATTGTGTGTATAGAATTTTTATCGGTTGCAGTGACGGAGTTAAGGGGGAAGTGATAATAAAATCTACAATTCCGATTTAAATTACTCGACTATATGTACTTGCAAATTTTTTGGGAAGTTGGAGGAAACTTGTATTTTTAATTAAAAAACCCCCTTTGTAAGACCACAGAATATTAAGTGTTGAGCAATAAATAATATTTGTATAACAATCACTTCCATAAGGGCCGGCTGTACTAAAATAACTGTTGCTTTTCCCCACAAGAACGATGTTAAATATCATGTACTTTGCATTTTTTATTTTTATCATAGTGTAGTGGGAGATATATCATTTTAAAGGTATAATTAATACACATCCAAACGCTTTTCAGTTTTTTGTAAAGTGTATAATTTTTGAATATTTAAATTATGCAATACCTAAAAGTTTGAGTTTTTCTAAGTAACTAATAAAGATATTTAAAACAGTTTAAAGCGTTTAGCTGAGTATTTTGTCTTTAAAATAAGAAATCCACCATAAAAGTTTGACTAAAAATAAGGTCGTGAAGAGCATGAGGATTAACATTGTTCTTATGGGGTTACACTCCAGTACATCCGGCTCTTATGCTATATGAGAATATACATGCTAACCTCATAAATACTTAGTTTTTTTATACTAGGAATGTAAATGAAGATTAGGTAGAGACCACAAACTATTTAGGTTCATATAAAGTTAACTTTATATACTTTGGGTTGGCTTTTGAAATTACTGATATTTTGTGATGCGACAAGCTGCATTGTATGATAATGAAGAATTATGAATATTATGAATTATTGGCAAGTAAGAATTTCATATTATTTTTGGTGGATTGGGAGGTTAGTATTCGGCGCTGAAAGCTATAATATAGGAAATCTTAAATAAACTATTAGGCTAATTACTTGTAGTATAACTAATCTTCAAACTCTAATACGTAATATGTGATGGCATATACTTCAAATTTGTTTCATTGAGACAATTTAGAGTTTTATGGTTATTTAATAATATTTCGGTGTTATCAGTATGTGTATACAATCGGCATGTTTTAAATTCAAAACTTAGAATGAATTAAAAAGTATCCTTGATATAAATTTGTAAAATACCCTTTAAAACTAAAAAAGTGTTATAACGTTTATTGTAAAATCATGATAGATTAATTTTTTGGATTTTAAATATCATTGTCGTTTGTATCTCTGTCTCTTGGGCAATTGAGAATAGTTTCCGACAGCTGCGTGCAATAAATAACACGTGCTTATAAACTACCAAACGTAGAAAAATTTAAAATATCTCAATTTTATAATGTGACTGAGGTCATGTGCCAAATTTTAAATGTATTAGAACACAGGATACAAAATCGGATACATATTTATAAAGCATTAATCAAGTATGTGTTGCAATTCCGTGATGTTTGCTGAACAAACCCCTTTTGATAGTTGTCATATATTTAATAATGACAATATGTCATAAATTCTTGCAGAGATCATAATACTCGTAAATAACAAGATGTACAACAAATACGAGTATTACTCAACAGAATTGCCAGTAGTCTATATAACTTTATATACGTAAACAAACTTTTTCTCGTGCTTAACGAAGGTTGGGAATGTTCGTGTTTGCACTCAGTTACGACTACTAACACTACAGTATACTACACGGGGTCACCAAATGTTCCTGTGAATGGTGGTGGTACTGTACTGATGTGCACACTGGCGAGAGCCCCGAGCTCAACTGCACTGTAAACCTGAGCCCCTTGACCTGAACAGATGACCCTTGACCCCACTGGCACTCTGATGTACCCAGCGATTATTGAAACCTGTCAGTCCAAGTGAAAACCTGCTATTACAAAGTCACGTCATACGTATCCGAATCAATAGACTGCTATTGTTTATAAAGAACTCATCGATTATAGTATCTAAAAACATGTAAATTATAATATAATAAATTTTGTCATAAACTTAATTAAATTTGATTTGTCCGTATAAATGAAAATTCATTTTTAACAAGGAGGTTGGTGAAAGTCTCTAATCTATTAATAGTTTTGGTTAACATCAAATAAGATTTAGTTAACATTAAAAGGTTCACGTAAACGTGAGATATCATATAATAGTTTCATTATTAACCAATGTAAATTAAGTGTCATTTAATTGTAAATTAGCAACTC
The DNA here is from genome assembly GCF_021130785.1 of Homalodisca vitripennis. Lineage (NCBI taxonomy): Eukaryota > Metazoa > Arthropoda > Insecta > Hemiptera > Cicadellidae > Homalodisca > Homalodisca vitripennis. The sequence continues at coordinate 174,023,126 of NC_060210.1, forward strand.
AATTTGTAAATCAAGAATTATTGTTATACCGAAGGGTCATGTGTGAGTAGTAAAATAATAAAAGTTACAAAACATATAACATTTACTCCGCACTGACAAAATACATTTACATCTTATAAGTTGGCAGCATTGTTTGTTATTATTACTGGATTATATTTAAGTCAACTGTTGCAGCTGATTTTGTGTCTCCACATTGTACCTCAAGAACACTTCAATTTTGAACATGTGTTAGATACATTTTTTATGTGAGTATAAAATTGGGTTTTACCTGATGCTTTATACTTTTTTTTATTGAGCCATTTGATTGTTTTACATAAGCAGTAACTATAAAAAGAATACATTGAGTTTATAATCCGTGCCCATTTGGGATCAAAGCCGTACCCAAACGTACCCATTTGGCTTTTAAATTGATTGGTGGGGATTTAGGTTGATTTAGACTTGTTAGCCGACAGATCTCTACAGTAAAATATAGTTTTTACTATATTTTGATTGGAATATTATAAAAAATAATTTTATTAAATAAAACACATTAACTTGACATTTAAATATTAACGTACCCAAAATGAATCGAGTTTTAAATGTTGACCTTGATTAGAGCAAACTACTAGAATTACATCTGAGCTTTAAAACATTTCATTATTCTACTATAAAATAAAAATATAATAAAATAAATTATTTTATTACTTTTTCTGTGTTTTAAGTATAGAAGAAAGTTAGTATCAAAAGTTAGTTTTAAGTATAGAATCAACAGTTTTTGTAATTTTGAAAAAAGTCGTCCTTGAAGAGGTTAAAAGACACTTAAAGCCAAAATATTTGTTAATATTAAAGAACGAAAAACTGTTTTAGCAATAAGGGTTATGCAGATGCGAGCAGAACTTCTTTAATTCATTTATTTATAAAACAAAAAAGTAAGAACGATGCAGTTTCACAATATATTAATTTAATTTGCTATTTAAAAGGGGTTCTCAGGTTGGTAATTATAATGCTTATTAAAACTAATGCCTGTGGACACACCACTCGGAAATCTTAGCAAGTTTGTATTGCAAATGTATTATTCATTTAGTATATTTATAATAAAAAAAAAGGTTTTTGTCCCGGGAAGTTCACTCTTTTATATAATGCGCAGTTCGAATATTAACGTTTTAGTTATTGATATTTTAAGTTATATGTTTAAGAATTTACTCAACTATGAAAGTGCTCTTATAATTAAAGTGGATTTTTTAAACCCACAAGAACAAATAAAACATTAGTTATAGTTTCTGGGAGGAACATTTTATTCATTTATAATAGATAAATCATAATAATCATAAATATATAAATCAGATAAATATAAGCTTCTTCATTAAATATAATTTAAGAACATTACATGTTTTTAAAATTATGTTTTATTTTAAAAATATGTGGATTTACCAACAAAATTATTTCATGTCCGAAATCGTACGCACGTCATAAGCGTCGTATTTTTCAAACACCAGAAAGTGGATACACTCAAAGGGGTCTCACCTACTCAATATATAATACTAAAACATTATTTTTCTCAGTTGGATTTGAAACCAGCTCACCCAACTTTGGCATGATTACGTCACTTTTCGTGAACCACTGGCGGAAATGTCAATGTTGATTTAATTCTGTCATTCGTCAAATAGTACCCACACCACACAAGTTAAAAAGAAAAAGGCCAATTTCTTGTTTTTAATTCAATTTTTTGTAGGGATGATTACAAAATTCCATACATTTCCTACTCATTTAGATGCCTGTAATTTCTCGTGGTGCGATCAAAACTTTTAAACTTAAAGTTATTTTAAGGGCAGTGAATTTACCAACAACAAAATTATTTCATGTCCAAAATCTATTGCACGTCATACGCGTCGTATTAGCCTTTTCAAACCACAGATTTTATGTAAAGCTGGATACACTCAAAGGGGTCTCACCTACTCAATATATAGTACTAAAACATTATTTTTCTCAGTTGGATTTGAAACCAATTCACCCAACTTTGGCATGATTACATCACATTTCGTGAACCACTGGCGGAAATGTCAATGTTGATTTACTCGTAATTCTGTCATTGGTCAAATAGTACCCACATCGCGTTTTGGATATTGCCCAAGCCAGAAATATAATTTACACAACTCCTCGTGCGTAAATATAGTTGGGAATGGACAAATTTTGCCATATAACCTGTGTTTATTTAAAATTTGGTTTCAGAGATTTTTCAATAAAAGTGGTCAGAAAAAGAGTGTTTGAGTAATTTTTAGTCAGAGTTGAGGTGGTGCAAGTAAGTTGGAACGGCTCTAAAACAATTTGTTCCATTGGCCCGCAGGTTAGAAAAGTACCGGATACTCGTAACCTACCGTAGGCGTTTTATTACTCATCGTTGACATTGCTAATGCAGCAGTCAGGTCAAATAGTGTGTTGTTAGTCACCGGACATATTTTAGCGTCAGACAAACGGCTTCGCTAACCCCTCATTTGTGGTGGTTACTTTGGTCTTAACTTATAATTATACGGGAACAGACGACATTTACTACCGCAGCAGCCCTGTCGAGAGATGTACCGTTAGTGATGTAACAGCATGCAAGCAGAGTGGGGCTCCTCCAGATGACAGCGCACCAGTTTCTTTGTGGTTATCATAAACTTCTTGTTCACCAAATAGACGAAACTAATCTGGTGAAATTACGTAATAACTTATTTCTGTAAGAAAAACAAGAAAAGTCGCAGAAAATGTACTGTGTATACAAAATGTGTTATGTTCTTACGGAGACAATGCAGATTATTTATTTATTATATGCTTATATTAAAATAAAAAAAAAATATACACTCTTTTTCGGATCAGTATGAAGGATTTTACTTTCATCTCACAGATGTCAAACTTTTGCACTTCAATCGCATTCATCCGCTACATCATTTTCCTGCTTCATAGAAACCCTGCTACTTGCGGGATTACTCCTCGCTCTCGTCAAATCTTCCAAATCACAGTATCTTTAAAATTTTGCAACCTTCCTGGCAAGTAAGCGACCTTTAAATCAAGTGGTATAACTTATTCGCTTTTCGTCTTTAGTACTTTATTCTATCGGGTTCTACAATTATTAACTAATTAATTTGTTTCACTTATTTTGTATGTTTTTAATATTTTGCAGCTGTGTTTCTTAAATTAAAGTCTTTACCAGAGCAACGCTGAAACAAACAGCAGTAATACAAAATTTCGCACTCTAACCACTAACCCGCTTTGAGTGCGTACTAATTATGATAAAATAATTCTATTAAGGATTCCCCATTAGAGAGGTTACAAATTTCCAGGTCTAGTACAGCAAGGGGGGATTTTCAACGTAATTTATACTGACCCAGTACACGAGCCGTTGTTACCTCTGTTGGAAAAACCAGTATGATCTCCGGACCAAATGTGGGACAAGAGAATGATTTAGAGAGATGAGAACTCTTCGTAAGGTCCACGACTGATTTCAGACAACTGTTTAAACAGATGTCGGAATCGGTGACGAGGATTCCTCTCTTAGCGATATGACCCTAGCTAAGAGATGGAGGTAAGGGAGAATGATCATTTCCCCCAATATCATACAATTGCCTTAGTTATGCATACAGGAACAGTCAAATGATTTAGAAAACTTAGGGGAAGCTTAGGGATTGCCCAACAGCATCAACCTTATTGGTGTCTATAAAGTTTCAGATCTGATACCAAGGAACGCGATAGGAGGCGGAAGTGGAGTGTTTATTTAAATCAATATCATTGACCTTAAGGGGATCACAACAAAGTGTAACATAGAATTCAATGTTTACTAGCCAAATTATAACGCAGATCTCCATGTTGTACGTTAATTTCATATAGATGAAAGGCTATATTTGGAGACGTACCTTTGACACAAATATTTCTGAACGAGTCGGGGTTAGAAAAATGTATTTCTATCTGTCTATCTGTCAACATGGTATCTCATAAACGAATTGATCTGCAAACTTTAAAGTTTTTGCATGAAACTTTTTTTTATATATAGGCAAATTTGCGTTCGATGATGAGTCATGTCATTCCATGGGATTTGCCTGAACGTTAGCAAAATATATGATACATCGGTCTTGTGGGCAACCATGATGGCAACAAGAGAATATCAGAATAAATAAATCTGTAAACAAACTGAGTATAATATGAATTTATATGTGACATTTATATTCATATATTTAAAATAAATAATAATACAGTGGAAAATCTATGTTAAAAGATAGATTAAGATTCAATTTCGGCGCACTCTTGCATTGTAGCACACTCCCTAGCTCACCGGAGCTTTTATTGTTTCAACACTGCTATAAAACATAGCTTAGTGAAAAATGTGAAGCATCATGTGGCAAGATATTTCGAGAAACATTTCATTCATAGATTTTAAATATTACATAAATTTACATTTTAAATAAAAAAGAACGAGTTGTATGATGGTGCATGTCCAGCCATGGAATTTGTTTGTCATTGAATCCTATCACTGAGTAAACACAGTTAGTCTTTTGTCTGCGGGGAAATGTAAAAATTTCTTTTACGTATGATTGTCTGTCTATCTGTCCGCATGTTATCTCGAGAATGAAGTGAGCTTTGGAATTTTGCATGTAATCTCAGCTAACCCTGTTATGCGACATGTAGTGTGGCCCACTCCTACCTTGTTTATCATACCTTAAGAAAACTTAAATTGTTTTCGTTTTCCTATCTATATATCGGCACTTCTATCGAGGTCGTTCTCTACTGTAGAGTCAAATGTGAGTTAGTCCAAGGCTGTGACTGACGACCACATATATGGGACTAGAGGTAGGAACAACTTTCGAAATGAACAACATGGAACGATGGTGTTTGAACACTTGGCGTCCCAAGTTGGTGTGATGTACCAACCTATAGCCTCCCTGAAAGTATAAAACGTCTTAACGTTTCCATGCAATACAAACTTCGAGTAAAAACCTCGCGGTATCAAAGACATTATAGTCTGTTGAGCAGTTCGTGTTGACCGCAGTAATGAAGATTATTGAGAAACAAAGAAAAATCCCACACATAACATACACAAAACTATAGTGTACGAATAATCTTGATACTGTTAGTATTATAAACATTATTATTTATAGTACTGTGATTTGTTGACGTATTCTATGCAATAGAATACTTGTATTATTATCATAATTAAATAGTTAACATTACCGAGTACATAAATATGACCGACATTTAGAAAAATGCAAATCTTTAACGGATATTTTACTTAGACAGTTCAGAGGCGCAGTATGATGCTCCATGAATCCATCATGATACTCGCAGTATGGTAGAGTATAACTGCCCCGTGTGTCGACTGGTCATACTACACACGCAATGATGGGTTTCAACACATCCGCAACTCCTTGATAACGCTCCCACCCCACCCCTCACCATTGTCCTAAATCGACAAGTTTTGATCCTTCCGGATTCCCAGAGACTACGTTTCCTGGACCACTGCAGTCAACCAAGACGCTCCTTGCACAACTGGCCGAGGCGGAGTGACCCAGCCAACTCATCTTCCTTGAGAAATGGAGTACTTATTACATTTTCTCAATTTATCTCTTGAATACAACGTTATGTTGCAAGGACGTAGATGAATTTATGCAAAGTCAACGTCTTTGGTTCTAGGTTTACAGTAATATATGTTGGCTACGAGAGTTCACACAAAATGTTCATAGGTGAATTGTAATATTTTTATTTCCTGAGGGTGACAATATATTTTCTTATTAAAAAAAAAACTGTGTATAGATTTCCTATCTCGTAGCAGAATAATTACTGATTAACTAGTATATTTTTCAATGTGGACAATTGGATTGGACCATTTAAGAACGTTCTTCAACAGAAAATATAAAATTTGAACAATTGAAAGCAATGATTAATCAATCATAGTCACAATATAACTGATTTAGGCGTGATGGTCCACCAAAACCTCGCCGCCTCATCACGACTACCTCCTCTTCGAAGTAATTGTTCACTTCCCACAGAGTTCGCTGCCGCCTCTCTTCTAGTTAAATCTTATGTACCCACACACCGTACCATAAATCTTCTTGGATTATTGCCACATCCAAGTAACAGTCATGTAACAGTCATGTAGCGCTATTATTTTACATGAAGTAAATAGTTAAAATCACATTCTATTGATTGAAAATTTGAAACTCGTATATGGATTTTTTGCGGATGGGATATTATTTAAGTGGGAGACAGCAATGAGTTGTGGTTGATGACAATAAATCTGAGTGAAAACCTGTCACACGTGGTGTGTGTTTGGACTGACAAGGATGGACTAAAACTTAACATGGAGTGTTAACAGTGTAAACCCATAATAATTGGAAGCTCTAAGCTTTTAAATTCTATTGATTTCAAGACTATCTAAGTAATGTCAGTGAATGGGACTCTTTTACTATACTGTAAAAGTGAGGAGCTTGACTATTAATAGCACACTGGACTGGACTCAATATGTTATGGTACTTGTAAAAGGGTCATATGCTTTTAAAAAAATCATAAAGCTTGTTCTTCTTAAGTTTCTTGTTTTACCTCACTTTCTCTACTACTGTACCGTGTTTAATTACATGACTATCTCCTTGAGGAATAGATAACAAAGGGTTCAAAATTACTGTTCAATTTAAGACGATATGAACATACCTCCCCTTATTATATTCAACTTGCAGTGTATTAGTTGTATAATGTTAGCCAATTTTAACCGTGCTTTTTCCATTTTAAGAACTGGATTACCATGATGGTATATTTTGGGATTGGGGATATCGAAAATCTGAATGGAATTAAATGTATTGCTGTTGAAGAAGACGCAAGGAACTCCCGCACTGGTTCGCCTACATTGCGAATTCCTCACTATACGAGTAGAATAACCATTCAACTAATTCGATGTAACTGAATGTCGAACGTATATGGAATTTCCTTCAAGCTTCACAAAATGTACGGACAGTCGGGACCGGTATGCTTCAACTGCTAAGATTGACTTGCAGAGGATGGCCGCGATTGTAAGACACGAAAATGACTAGTCTTGGGTAGTGATAAGAGGAATGAATGCGTGAGTGTGTTATTGTGTATATTCTTCTTTTATCCTGTTTATTTTTATTTTTATTTTCAATTTTGTTTTTATAACTGATATTGCATTATGTTATTTTATATTTCTAACTGTTATTGGTAATTTGTTTCAAATAAGCGTACATACATAATGTTTTGTTATTTTGATATTGTTAGTTTTAATTTAATAATCATGTACATATTATTTATATAGTTCAGGAGTCAAAACAGTTATAATACTTTTAAGTTTTATTTTCAGTTTTGGTTCTTATAAGTTAAATTTATTTATTTATGTTTTCTAGGATAAGTTTTTTGTAGTTTCAAATCATTTTATATTTACATTTTTGGACGCAGGTTGAGTGTAAGATAGGCCCTAATGATTCTAACTAGGTCTGTAAAAAAGACCTCATTCATTGATTCCTTCAATACATAAAATTGATACGGAAAAAGGAAGTCACTCACTAATACGACATAGTCCTCCAGCAATTATAAAGTTTTAAACTTTTTATTTTTTACTGTAATTGTCATATATTGTGGTACTACTCCGTGTTGAGGTTGTATTATAACAATCACTGGCTGTATGACAGCTCATGTTCTCGGTAGCATACAATATAACGTCATAAATATTTTGTAACTAACATCGTGTGGTTAATCTCGCAAATAAATAATTCTACCGAGTACGTTTACAGCTTCATTCATATTCAATGCAGCTATTCACTTTCACATAATTGGCCCGCACGAACCTTATACGGCAGCCATTCTAACTAATACATGTCTGGTAATGAAATACAATTTGGTTTTTAAAATACTCGTCATAACTTTGGTTCACGATTTTTTCCTTATTGGTAATTGATTCCAATCTACTATGGGTCTAATTCAGAATAATTTGACTTCAAATTTATAAAACAACGTTTTGGTATAGAATGACTTATTATTATTTGTTTGAAGGTTATTTTTGACGATGGAAGGATTGTGAAGGAAATAGGATTTTCCGGGCATTTGCCGGAGATTGCAGATCTCGAAACGTAGTGTACTGATTTCTTGTTTCACTGAACGATGGCAAATGTCCGGAAAAATCCTATTTCCTTAACTTATTATTGTTTTGGGACCCTAAAGTAGGAGATTATAACGGTTCTTATGAATATCAATGGAATACACAAATTTCTCTACAACATTCCATAATATTGAATTAATCTATTCATAAACAATTGAACCATTTGCTTAATAGGAGTAGAGACAAAGTCCGTAGAAATCTTAGTATAAGCACTTACAATAAAATGTGATGGCTAAGGTAACTTTAAATCCGAAGTAAACATGTTTAGAAGACATATTATTTAAGAATTTATTCTTAAGATGTTTCAAAATTTAAACAAAATTTATTGATGGGGCTATTATTTCAGACATTCAGAGTTCGTGAAGAAGTATTTCTGGTTGAAACAGTCATATTTCATAAACTATAATAAAATTTGCCTTATTTTTACGATAAAAAATTTAATAAAAATAAGTTAGTCTGAAAAGTATAATTTCCTTAAAAAGCGACTACTTTCAGCCATTGTAATCTACTTCCGGTTTGATATATTCCATATATATATATATATATATATATATATATATATATATATCAAACCGGAAGTAGATTACAATATATATATATATATGTATATAGGTTAACTTTTATACAGAATTCAAAATTGTATAGTGGGCAGTTACAATACAAAATATAGTTCTTCTAGGGATTGCAAGCCCATCTCAACCCCTGGAGTTCTCGTCTGAAAAGATAAAAAAGAGTTGGCAAAGAAGAATTTCCAGATTCCAGGAGTCAAGTCTGTGACAGTGCATTAAATCAACCTTTCCCATCATAGTTTCATTAAGTGTAAATATTAGGTAATTTATTACACATTTATTACTCATTTATACACACAACAAAATTCTATTCACTAATTTTAGGATATTGTTTCATGGACCAAGCTTTTAACGGTAATACACGTCCGATTTTTATGTGATAGGTTTCAAATTTTTGTAATTATATAGTTTTATAATCGCAACTTTTATTATAGTTTCATGATCTT